>NW_006781997.1:1915684-1927626 GCF_000442215.2 Lipotes vexillifer | reverse complement strand
CGAAAAAAAAAAAAAAAAAAAAAAAAATTTTGTAGAAAATTGTGAGATTAGAAATGGTTTTACTGTGAGAGGAGATACTTTTAAATAATAATTTGATAAAAAGTACTTGTTTTAAAATTTTAAATGAATATTCAGTCACACTTTACAGTTAAATGGTGACATTAATTAATGAGTTCTAATAAATATATAAAACTGTTGAATCCACACTTCAAACATGTTATAGAAGATTCTATCATACCATAAGTTTCTCTTGTGCATTTCCAGGAAATCCTCACCCCTTGACAATCAAATTTCTGATTTCTACCATAATAGCTTTGCTTGTTCTTGAACTACATATAAATAGTACCTAAATATTAGGTACTATTTTTATTTCTGTGAGATTCATGTACATATTACATGTTTTCTCTTTATTGCTGAGTAGTAATCCATCATATTAAATAAAGAAATAATTTGCCCAATTTTATCACTGATGGGCATTTTGCCTTTTCCCGTTTTGATTATTAAGAATAAAGGTTGTTCCACATCCTCACCAAATTTTTGTAATGCAAGTTTTCTGTTTTAAAAATTTTATCCATTCTAGTGAAACTGAGTTCATATCTCATTGGGATTTTAACTTACTTCTCTCTAATAACTATTGATGTGGAGTATCTTTTCACATGCTTAATGGGCATTCATATGTCTTCTTTATTGAGTGTTGCTTTATGTATCTTGTACACATTTTATTAAGTTGTGGATGTTTTTGTCATTCATTTGTAGAAAATAAGAATGTTCTGGTACTCCATAACTTATATTTCATTTTCTTGATAGGGTCTTTTGTGAAGCAGTTTTTAATTTTGATGAAGTACGGTTAATCTATTACTTTCTTTTCCTTTTATGATCTGTTTTTGTCCTAATAAGGAAATCTTTGCTTACCACATGGTCATGAAAATATTATCAGATGTTTTCTTCTAGAAGCTTTGTAGTTTTAACTTTTACAATCGGTCTTAAATAGTTATCAAAGACTATTTTTTTCATGTATTTATTCACTTGCTAATGATGTTAGTGAAAAGACTATAGTTTCCACCTTTGCATTGCCCTGATGCATTTGTTGAAAATCAATTGACCGTACAAGGTATGTCTATTCTAGACTGTCTGTTTGGTTCTACAATATTCACTATTCGACAATGCTTATGTCAACTCAAATGAACATACTATTTTGATTACTGTAGCATTATAGAAAGTCTTGGAATCAAGCAGGGTCATGTGAGTCCTATAACTACACTTGTTATATTTCTGCAAAAGCACTTTGGGAATTTGATAGGGATTATTTTGATTCTTTTGACCAATTTGTGTAGAATAGACATATTAACAGTATTATTTCTTCTAATTCATGAACATGTTCTATCTACATTTATTTTGGTTTTCTTTAATTTCCTTTGGCAATGTTTTATAGCTTATTTTTTTGTGTGTAGAATTAGACATAGAAAACATACTTCATGTTTCTTAAGTTTATTCTTATATATTTTTTATTTTGGAATTTCCTGTAAATGGTATTCTAACATTTTATTTTTTGATTGTTTTTTACAGTTTTTAGAATTTAGAAATGCAATTGACCCTTAATAAATTCACTTTTGATTCATATGAGGTTTTTTTTTCTATTTTCATCAGGATCTTCTGTATTATGCCATTTGTGAAAACAGATACTTTTGATTTTAATTTACCAATTCTTTTCTTTTTAACCTCTTTTTCTTGCCTTATTGAGCTAGCTACAACCTCTAGTACAAAGTCAAATATAGGTAGTGTGAGCATATATCCCAGTCTTGTTCCCAATTTTAAGGAGAACACATTCATCATTATTTATGATACTAACTGCAGTTTTTATCAAATCCCTTTTTCAAATTGATGGACTGCCTTTTCATTATATATTGTTTTTATTGGTGAAATTATCTTTTATCATAAATGTTTGCTGGACATTGTTAAAGGCTTTTTCTGTATCTGGTGATATGTTCATAATTTTCTCCTTTATTCTATTAATGTTTTGAATTACATTGATTAATTTTTAAATGTTAGACTAAATATCTGTCTCTGGAATAAAATTCATTTGATCATTATACACTGAGATCATTTATTATACACTAAACAACCAACTCCTGGTTTATCATACACTCTGAGTTACTTCTCCCAGAGGTACAAAAAGTAACTTTCTCTGATTAATGACTTTGGAATGAAATCCAGTTAAGTGTTATTCAAAAAATCTTTCCCCCAAGCAAGTGAGCTATCTTAATAAAGCATATGTTGTTCCTAACACTTTATTATACTAATTTATAGGGACAATGCCTGCTTGGTGAGTTTAACTATGAGCTTTAGAATTATGAAGCTCACTCTCCCACAGGTATAACCTATGTTCTCCAAATAAGTTTTATCAGTAATAAAGATGATATCTTGACCTATAACTACTTACTCTTTTTTCTTATTTCTCAACTGACTTAGCTCTTAGAAGAGGAAGAAATATGCTATTCATTGAAGCCCCACAAACATCCCCATGGGCACTGTATTTTTTATCAGAACTCAGTGGAACCCAAAAGGGAGACTGTAGTCAAATTAGACAGAATTGAGCTTGATGGAATTGATCCCTATAAACTGGGTATCAGTAGAGATTTAATCTGGCAACAACAAAAACATAGGGTCCTCTAAGAGTTCTTGTTTTTAATTTGTACAGGAGCAGGAATTTCATCCTTACTCACTGATTGGTTTTCATTTAAAAGATGAAAATAAAAGTGTCTCTGGCTTATAAAAAGGACACAATTTTGTAATTGGCATATGTTACTTATCTAAAATTGAGCAAAGAATACTCATTGCAGTTATTTTGGAAATTCTGCATATACCTGAGACATAAACTATGGGTCATTACTTTAGTCTTACACTTATTTTTAGAGGCACACATATATAATTATTTTATTTATTTAAGTTTCATTTTAATTGTAGTGCAATAAACCTAAGCACATTCTTAAAATGAAGATATGGATACAGACTGAATACAAAGGGAGAGGGATTCTGAGTTCTTTAGTCTGCTTTTTTTACTTAGGCTTCACAAATGTAGGATTCCTCACACAAAGTAGTTGTTCAGTTAGTATCTTCCTATGATTAGATGAATTGTTGCTATTCATGGACTTTTACCATTGCAAAGTTTCAGTAAACTTAGGAAAGTGGAGATCATTGTATCATAAATACTTCCAAATTCATATAATTACAATAGCCTATATAACAAAGATAGTAGATGATCTCACATTATAAGAAGTCTGAGAGCAAGGGAGTAAATATTTCTTCCAGTGTCTGACTCCTTTTATTGGAGAAGAAAATTTTTCTAGAAAGCTTCCAGGATGCTTTTGTCTTCCATTTCATTGACCATAACTTATTTTATGGCTGTTAGTGATTATAAGGAAGCCTCAAAAATGCACTGCAAGAAAAAGAATATGGAATTACCTTAGTTTAGTTGATATTTGTCCCTCTTTTAGAAGCTACTGTGTCCTCTTAAGTCTGCACCACAAGGAATGCTTTTTCTACTCTCACTAATCTTTTGTGTGAGTGTTCTACAGCACAACGGGGTCTACAGAGAAGAAACATCAAGTGGCTGCAAACTCTATATCCGTGGCTCTCAAGGCCTCCACAACTCTTGCTAGTGCATGCTTAGACTGAATTATTTCACAACTCTAGCTGAGTTCTAACAAATGTCTATCTGTGTCTGCTCAAGTTGAGCAAATGTGCAGTTCTCCTATCTGCAGGTATCTGCCTCTCTGTAGATTATAGTTTAGTTGGTTGCCCTGTGACCTTAGCTCTCTGATAGATTCAAGAAAATTCATGAACTAGCAGTTTATATGGCCATTTTGTTGTAAGACTGAAGACAAGATAATTTTGTCCATACAAAATGTCCTTCTTAACCTCTAATAACACTTTCTTTAACTTTTTTTTTTTGATATGGCTACTTCAATTATCTTTTGGTTACTATTGACATGATACATTTTTTTCATTCTTTTACTTTTTTACTTTCAATTTGTGTCTTTGAATCTAAACTGTCTTGTAGATATAGCTGGATCATTTTTCTTTTTAATTCAGTCTGCCAATTTATGCTTTTTGATTATAGTGCCTAATCTTTTTACATTAAATGTAGTTACTGATAAGGTAGAATTTAAGTTTGATTTCATGCTCTCTGTTTTCTATATGCCATGTCTTTTTGTTTCTCTATTTCTCCTTCTTCTTTTGTGTTAAATAGACCCCTTCCAGTGTACTATTTTAATACTATTATTTTTTCCTTTTACTGTATTTTATAGTTTTTTCTTAGCGACTGCTCTGGGATTATAATTAACATCTTAAAATAATCTTGTTTGGAATAATATCAACTCAATTTCAATAGTGTTCAGAAACTTTATACTAATATAGCTTTGTTCTCTCCCCACTCCTTTGCTATTATTGTCAGTCATATCACAAATGACAATAAGCCCATCATCACAGTTTTATAATAATTGCTTTTTGCAGTTGTCTTAAATCGGATAACAGAAGAGTTGCCAAAAAACTAGTTATACTGTCTTCTATATTTGCTTATGTAGTTCCATTTACCAGAGCTCTTTATTTCTTCATGTGGATTTCAGTTACTGTCTAGTACTTTAGTGTCTCTTGTAAGGCAAATCTGCTAACAATGAACTCTCTGTTTTTGTCCTAGATTACCTTAATTTCTCCTTAACTTTTTAAAGGATAGTTTTGTTGAATATGGAGCACATGGGCAGCAGTCTTTTTCTTACAGCTCTTTGAATATGTCATATGTACTGCTTTCTGGCCTCCATGGTTTCTGATGAAACACAAACTATTAATTTTATTGACAGTTTTTGGAAAATAATGGATTATTTTTATTGCCTTTTTTCCCATTTCTCAGATGGAATATCAATTGAACTAACTGTTCAAGTTAACTTTCAAGTTAATGATTCTTTCTCCTGCCTGCTCAGATCTGCTATTGAGCCCCTCTAGTGAATTATTAAATTTAGTTATTGTATTTTTTAACCAGAATTTCTATTAGGTTCTATTTTTAAATATCTATCTTTTAATTGATATTCTCTATTTGGTGAGACATTGTTACCATACATTCTTTTTTTCTCCTAGTTTTATTGAGATATAATTGACATACAGCACTATATATGTTTACAGTGTACAGCATAATGATTTGACACTCATACATCATGAAATGATTACCACAGTAAGTTTAGTGAACATCCACCATCTCATACAGATAGAAAATAAAAGAAAAAGAAAAAAAATTTTTTTCCTTGTGATGAGAACTTGTAGGATTTACTCTCTTAACAACTTTTATACATAATATACAACAGTGTTATTTATATTAATCATGTTGTACCTTACATCCTCAGTACTTATTTATCATAACTGGAAGTTTGTACTTTTTGACTTTCATCCAGTTCCCCCTCCCCCCACCTCCCACCTCTGGTAACCACAAATCTGATCTGTTTTTCTGTGGGTTTGTTTGCTTGTTCGATTGTTGAAGTATAATTGACCTATGTACAGCACTAAGTTAGTTCCTGGTACACAGCATATTGACTCATTATTTCTGTACATTGCAAAATGATCACCACAATAAGTCTAGTTACCATCTGTCACTATATAAAGATACTACATTTTTATTGGCTATACTCCCTATGCTGTACCCTTCATCTCCATGACTCGTTCATTTTCTAACTGGAAGCTTGTACCTCCTAATTTCATAGAATATCATACATTCTTTTACTTTTTAGACAAGTTTCTTTTGGTTCTTTAAATATATTTATAATATACTGTGACAAAAGATGTTGCTTGTTATTTCAGTAAACATAGGATGTTGCAGCCATTAAGCTATCAGCCACTGCATCCACCCCCTACAGTGTGCCCAGAGGGGATTAAGATAGAGAAAAACAGGATACTGGGCCTACATAATTAAGGTTTATATCTGAGGAATAATTTCAGTAAGCTCAGACTCTTGTACCTTCCTAAAATAGAAAAGCGCTAAAATCTTAACTTGAGATGTCTGAATATTTTTGTGATTAGGAGTAATCTTTTGATGTTTGACTACCTTTTTGGTTTGTTTGCTTTTTGCAAAAACTCATTTATATCCTGGTTCCTCCCTTACCTCTTTGGAACAATCCCTCAGAGCTATTTGAGAGACTGTCTTCCCGGGCTATCGTCCTCAGTAAGGCTACCTAATAAAACATAATTCTCAACTTTCATGTTGTGCATTTTTTGAGTAGACAATACAATATAGATAAATACAATTAATATGTATTTGTGTAGTAAATCCAGTGGTCCTTGAAAACAGTTTTTTATGACTGCTTTGTCTCCTGTGTATGGATCACACTTTCTTGTTTACTTATATTGTCTTAATTTTTTCATTGAAAAGTGGACATTGAAAATGATATATTGGAAAAAATGTGGAAATAAAATTCCCCATTTCCCCAGGGATTGTTGTTGTTGCCTTGTTGTTTTCTTGTCTGTTTAGTAACTGTCTTGGACTAATTATTAAATGTTTGTATTCCCTGCATGTGCAGGCACTGAAGTCTCGCAGTCATCTGAACAGATATTTCTTTAAATGCCTTGAACAAATAAGGCTTCCGCCTTTGAACAGATGGACTGTGTGTGATTTTAGCACACCTTCTTTCCTCCAGTGGCTTAAAACTCTTCCTTATTCTTTATTTCCTGCTTATAAAGGGACTCAGTATCAGCCAAAGATGAGAGATTAGGGCCTTTACAGATTTTTCCTTGGTATATGCTCAGCCCTGCATATATATATAGTGATCTGCATTTAAATGATATGTCAGTTTTTCAAAGTCCCTCATGAATATCTTATTCCCAGATCTTCCTTTCATATATGAGATTTTTCTTGTTTCCTTAGGTAAGAGTGTATCGCTATAAAGCTCCCTCTTAGAATTCCTTTTGCTCTGCACCATAGGTTTTGGACTGTCACATTTCATTTTCATTTGTCTCTGTATTTTTGATTTCCTCTTTGATTTTGTCAGTGATCCACTGGTTCTTTAGTAACACATTGTTTAGCCTCCATGTATGGAGGAGTTGGAGGAGGTTATGAGCAGGAAGGGACACAAAGAGGTTTTGGGGTAGCTTCCAGTGTTCTATTTTTAACCATTCTGGTGGTTACCTGGAAGATCAGTTTAAAACTATTTGTTAATTTGTACATAAATATTTTAAGCAGATGTGTTTTTTCTGTGTATGTTGCATTTCACATTAAAGTTGTTAAAAATGAAGCAGAAAAACAAGTTTGTAAAACTAGTTGACTTGCAATCAAACTATAATAATGTGAAAGGGTTTATAATATTATTTCATGAAGAGAAAACTGGATGTGTAGGTATTAGTAGTCAACTCAAGTGATTTAAAGGATAACAAGAGGTCTTTCTTAAGAAATCAGTTTTATTTCCACTGTTTTCTAAATTGGTGGCTGCTCCCTGATTCTGTATAATCTCATGCTCTCTTTTGTCTGTTGACACTTTTTATGCAGAAATTCTAGCTTTCCCTGCTTCACTCATCTTTTGGTTTCCCATCTTTTTTCACCTGTGGCATGGCTATTTCAAACTTTTTCACTTTCCTTTATTTAATCAACTTCTGTCATTACCTGTCTGCTTTCAGGCATTTCCAGTGATCCTTGAAATGCTTCTATTTGACTTATTTACCCTTCTCACTTGTTGTTCTCATTTGGTTTTCTTTTCAATACTAAATACTTAGAGTGTGTAGGCTTTTCCTGCTATTCCCTTAGTTTTTCCCTGGGCCCATTCTAAATTGGTTTTGTCTGAGGCCATACATGTTACACGTCCAGTGACCTCTTCAAAACCATCTCCAAACCCTCTTCTAAACTGGCTTAATATTCATGCTCTAAACAGCATGGTGAGTCATTCTTCCCGACTTTTAACCTTTCTCCCTAGTTTCAGTATTTACTCACTGTTCTTTCTGACATAATTTTGGATTTAAATATAACTCTTCCTCTGTACGTTTTAATAATTCTTCCTCTATATTTTTAAATTAAAATGAGAAGCTCACCAGTGTTCTATCTTAAAATCTCAGCTCTCTTCACTACACCTACTCCTTTAGTTAATGTACCTTTGGATTTTATCAATAAGAATGATTTGTACTACTTATTTCCTTTTCTCCATTAAATCTGTAGAAAATGTGTTCTTCTATACCTGCAAAAAAAAAAAGAGAAAAGAAAAAGAATTTGTATTTTGTATTGTATCTTCTTTTATACATCATATATGACTGTAGCCATATTTTCCACTTCTTCTTTTACCACAGTACTCCCTTATTATAGCCTGAATAAACCATGAAATGACTGAGTGAGATTGTATCAAGATTCAGGCTAAACTTCTTAAATTAGCCAAAATAGGATACAATATGCTACAGGACCAAACAACCTCTAAACCTCAGTGGCTTGTAATAACAAAGGTTTATTTCTTGCTTACACACTATCCAGAATAGATTGGCTTAGGCATCACACCATGTTGTCTTTGGTCCAGAAACTAATTTGACAGAGAAACCTCTATTTGAATCATTGATATTATTGTGACACAGAAAAAGTGACATAATAGACAATAAGCTGACTCTTCAAGCATCCTTCCTGAAAGTATTTTATCTCCACTCACTTTTCTTTGGCCAGAGCAAGCCACATTGCCTTCAATGGACCACAGAATTACAATCCAAACTAATATTACAAAGTAATCTAAAACAAAAATAACTTAAAGAAAACTTCCTTACATAATAGTTCCAAGTTAAGCAATTCCAATATGTTGGATGGTTCTGTATCCCATGGTAAATTAGGGTCCCCCAGGTTGATTCTGTTTAGTTATGTAACAAGAGTATTGTCCCATCTACATAATTAAAACTGAATTACCGTGTCCAGATTCCAGGCAGTAGAAAGAAGAACATGGGCTTAGAGGGACACATTCTTAAGACCCAGTCCTGGAAATGGTTTATAACATTTCACTGGTATGAAGTTTGTTACAAAATTTTCACAAAACATTCTTGGGATTTTGATTGAGATTGCATTGAATCCATAAAATTTTGTTTGAGGTGAGGTATTTACGATAGTGAATCTTCCAACTATTAATATGGCAAATCTCTCCACTTACGTACATTTGTTTTCAATAACACTCAAGAAAGTTAGGCTACACCTAACTCCTAAAGACTGGCTTGGAAGAAGGAGAGAATGAATGTTTAGAACTTTACCATCTCCAGCTTAGTGATTCAATGATAAAATCAGGCAAAATTGAAAAGTAAACTTTATTTCACCGGAATGTACAACTTTAGGTCCTATAGTTTTTTAAACTGTGTTATATACCAAGGAACCTGAATGCTTTAGTATATGAAACATTAAAATGTTATATTCAACTCATCATTTTCATATGCATCTCCAGATAGTCTTCTCATTAAATATAATAAATTATTAGGATATATACCTTTACTATTATTATTATTTTTTTTGGCCACACCTTGTGGCTTGCAGGATGTCAGTTCCCCAACCAGGGATTGAACCCGGGCTATGGCAGTGAAAGAGCCAAACCCTGACCACTAGACCACCAGGGAACTCCCATTAATTACTTTTAAAAACCACATTTGCTTATCTTTCTTAGTTAAAGAAATAGTGTATTTTAAATATATATTTAGTTAGATTCACCCTTTACTAAAGTTTAAACTTTGTTTTAACATTTGGGTAATAAAAATAAATTTATAATAAAAAAGATAAATGTCATTAAAACTAAATACTTACTGAACATGACTACATAATTGTCTTTTTTTCCTGTCTTTTTTTTTTTTCCTCAAGAATAAACAACCTGAAAGTTCTATGTGGCTAAGATTACTTAAAACTCTGTTTTTCCTCTTAATATTTTTGCTAATTCTCATTGTTCTCATAATTTTTTATCTTGCACTTTATATTTTACATCCTGACTTCTTGTACACTTGAAATAACTGCTCCTTCTAGAGTTCCAATGCTCCTGTCTCTCAAGTTAGAGAGATAAGTTATCTAATTAAAATCTAAATCTAATCTCTCAAGTTATCTTATTAGTCTTTAAAACATCTCACTATTAATATTTTATTTTTTCTCTTTTGAGACTTTCAAAACAAAGACTTTGACATATTATTTAACTACATTTTATGATTCCACCTATACCTACAAATTTGGAAATTGTGAGTTTTGTTTCTAAACTGCCACATAAATTCACAATAGAAACTATATTTTTAAATTGAGTGCAACCACTGAAAAGAAAGGGTGTAACAAACATTTAATAAAATGAAAACATTTATTCTTCTGCCACACAGTTTTGCATATTAGTGACAAATGTCCCTCAAAGTTAATATCTTGATCCTTCCATTAGTGTTTTTATAGCCCATTGCCATTGCTACAGGCAGTTTCCAGAAAATGCAGTGTTGCCTGTGTAATACAATTATAAGCTAGAGTACAAATCAGCATAAACACATTTAGAATTTATCATAAAAGTACTTAGTAATACATTAACTCCAAAAGCCATTCCTCTAAATGTAATTCTGTAAAAGATGAAAATGGGAGGGAATATTATCTAAAGCCTTTGTCCCTGCCATACTCATTTACCCTGAAAAACTGCAAAGTGAGGACACTAAGGCAGCTTTTCTATATTTTACAAGAAATAAAAGGTCCATTGAAAGTAATAAACCCTTGTGTTTTTCTAATCTAATTGCCATCAATGTGTGGAATTATTCTGAAAGGGGAAATGATTTAATAAAGGTTTACATGTAGCTGAGGCGGAACAATGAAAATTGTCAAGAAATATTGGAATGGTTTTCTTGGTGCATATTTTTGGGAGGACTCTCTTTATGTGAGCCAGTATAAATACAGTGATTGTTCTGTGGAAGCATCTAAATTCTAGTGAGATCAGAATCAGACATTGCTTTCCCTGCAAAAAGCAGTTAATTTCAGGAATAATTAATAAGGATCCACTCTGTGCTGATCTCTAGAGAAGGCTTGAGAAAAGGATAGAATTGATATAATAAAGAGAAATCAAAGCATATTATTTTCTTCTATTCTCCATTTTTTATTTGTCAAGTATGTGAGAAAGCCTAAATTCAAAGAAACATATTAAAACATTGAGTGTTAAGATGATATAAGCAGATGCAAATGGTCAATAATTACTGTTTTTTCCTCCTCAATTCTCTTTAAGTGGATTTTTCTTGAGATAGGATTTCACTAAGTCTGAAAATAAGCTAGTAACAACATGTTATGTTATTGTATTCATCTTTCGTCTGTTACCATTTTTTTCTCCTATTCTCTTTGTCTTGGGATTGATATATTTTATTTATTTTCTATAATTTTTCTAGTCTAGTCTTCTACATAAATATGGGCTTCCTTTATTTCTATTTTCAGCTTTGTCTTTCTCTCTCAGTTTATGTCTTAGCCATTTTCTGTATGTCTCCACTGTGTTGTAGGCAAAAAAAAAAGCATCATGTGCAAAGTCAAGAAAAGTATGTATCACAGAACATTTGCTCCACCAAATAGTTCTGTAAGGGTGAAAAATGACAGAGGTTGAGTGGATATAGGTGAAGTGGGCAGCAAAAGAGATTGTGTCAGAGGGCCAGTTTGTGAAGGATCTTAGGTATCATACTAAGAGCCATGTAACTTAACAATGGAAAATAATTTATTAATGCAAAGGCAATGAAGGATTCTAAGCAGCCATAATTTTGTTTGCATTTGGAAATATCAGTGCAGCAGCTGGAATCAAGAATAGGAGAGAATGGGGCTTCCCTGGTGGCGCAGTGTTTGAGAGTCCGCCTGCCGATTCAGGGGACACGGGTTCGTGCCCTGGTCCGGGAAGATCCCACATGCCGCGGAGCGGCTAGGCCTGAGGGCCATGGCCGCTGAGCCTGTGCGTCCGGAGCCTATGCTCCGCAACGGGAGA
>NW_006781997.1:1806114-1915674 GCF_000442215.2 Lipotes vexillifer | reverse complement strand
AAAAAAAAAAAAAAAAAAAAAAAAAAAATAGGAGAGAATGGATAGAAGCCAAAAAACATTTAGGGAAGTTTACAGCAATCAAGAGGAGGAATTATGGAACAATAGTGGGAGTGCCGATAGAGGAAAAACAAATTTGATGGATGTATGTTATATAACTGTAAGTTTCAATGGAAGTTAGCAATTGACTAAACATATAAGATGAATGAGAGAAAACTGAAGATTAGTTTAAGCCAGAGGTCCTCAAACATTTTTTGTAAAGGGTCATAGTTTACAATGCCTGGTTTAAGCAATTGAGTGAGTTACGGTGACATTACCTGTTTTCTTCTAGGAGTTTTAGGGCTTCAGGTCTTAAAATTAAATTCAAAACTCTCAGGCAATGCATGGCAATTCAACCAATTACATAAAGATTATTTTGACAAGTAATAACAAAATAACTGAAAAGGCAGTACATAAAATGAGAACATGACTTCATGCTTTTAGAATCCTAATTTTAATGTCATTTTCAGAATTTTCATAATGATGTCTTTCAGAAAAGGGTCAAATAAGAATACGTACTGTAACTTTTTAAATCATAGAAGCCCCTTTTAGTTCTATATACTACAAAATTAGTGTCAACTAAAAGGTCTGTTCCCTGTGGTCATGCTGCCGAGAGTATTAACTTTTACCTCTTAGTTTCCTTTTTGTGTTTCCTAGTGCCTGATAAACACATTCATTCTCCCAAATAACTTAGTTTGTGATGTCAAAAATAGTTGGCGATTTTTCACATCAGTCATGCTGAATATTCATGTTAGATTTGTTTTGTTTTAGTCTAATAATTTTTAATTAAAGTTTTATATAGGTAAAATATTTAGAGTTCAAAGCCTAAAAATATTTTCTGCCTCAATATTTGGCAGATTAGATTTTCTAAAATGTCTTCCCACTGAAAAACAACTAAATCTTGAAAAAGTATTTACAGTCATCCCTAGGTGTCCACAGGGAATTGCTTCCAGGTCCTTATAGATATCAAAATCTGAGGAAGCCGAAATCCCTCATGTAAAATGGTGTAGTATTTTCATATAATCACACAAATCCTCCCATATACTTTAAATCCTCTCTAGGTTATTTATAATACCTAATACAATGTAAATGCTATGTAAATAGTTGTGAACATAATGTAAATAGTAGTAAATAGTTACTGGTGCGAGGCAAATTCAAGTTTTGATTTTTGGAACATTCTGGAATTTTTTTTTTTGATCCAAGTTTAGTTTAATCCACAGTTGCAGAGTGCACAGATTCAGAGGGCCAACTCTACTCATTTTTTATACCTAGACTTTCAGGAAATAAAAGACTACTCTGAGACTCCCTACCCCCACAATATGACTTAAACTGAAACTCTAGAGCTATGAGCAGTGAACAGTAAGAAAATGGTAGCTGGCGATATCCTTTGGGCAAAGGCAATACTGACACTGTATCAGGACTTTGTCATAGTGGGGAAATTGAACTCGATACTCCTTCACTAACCAAGATTAAGGGACTAGAGAGCCACATCAACAATTACCTGGAGAAGTGGACAGTATCCCCTATGCATATCTTCTGAATTCCTACAAACAGTTTTACAAAACTAATTAATAAAATGGGTATAGGAGTACAAAGATATGTCTGTTTTTTAAAAGCTGCTAAAATTTCTGAGAGAAAAATATGTTCTGGTTTATAAATCCTATTTATAGGCAATCCTTATCCTGGTAACTTCTCCTTGATTTCTAATTTTAAGTTTTTTGTTTCTGTTCAGAAAGTGAAATATGGGAGGAGCCCATTTTCTTTTGAGTTATTAAAACAGTTTCAACTATTGTCTCTTTTCTGTTAGTTCCAAATAGCGAAAGGTTTAAAAAGTGTGATGGTGGGTACCATTAAATTCCTGATCTCTTCTGGAGTGTTAGTTATTCTTCATTTAACCTGCCGGACTCGGAATAGCCACTGCACAGAATCAGCTCTTCAGTTCATCATGTCACACTATTACTGTGGTTCTACCCAATGAGTTAAGATAAATTGTGCTGAAAATACACAATTTATAGACAGTAACCATTCAATTGCCGTGATTTTTTTCATTGAAAATTTAAAATCATTCATGATTCAGGAAGAAATAGTTTGGCAATTCCCACATTACTTTGATAGGATTTTTGTTTTAAATATGAACTGACAAATTTCTTTGTAATTTAAAATATTCTGAGATTTATTTGTGTGTGTGTGTGTATGTGTATGTGTGTGAAATTGTAATAGTATCATGTTATAACACTCACACTTTCAACTTTTTGATCAGTTGTTTTTCATAACATGAAATTTTCTATTCCATGTCTGTTCAGTTTGACCAAAGGAATCATTCCATGTAAACTACAGTATAAACACATATTTCTTGCTATCCATTTTTTTCTTTCCTAAATTGTCATATTATTTTCTCTATATATAATAGGTTAAAAATTGTCATGTAAAATGCAACAAGATTCCTTAGACGATTTTAAACTAATCTTGACTTCTTTATGGCAAAATTTATCTCATAATCGTTTCTATACCTTGTGAATCTGTTTTAAAATGCTCAATCAATGGACATTTAATGAATGAAGGGAAATATAAAAATGACTTCATGAAAGCCTTATAATATTGAATCAGTTTTATCAAAATACGTTCATTTAAATCTATCATCTTGTCCTTGATACTAAATAGAAGCTCAGTAAGTGCAAACCTCAGTGGCTAATTTGGGAAAGAATTTCACACTATGGTAGATACATGTTAATATTTGTTTCACATTTTAATATTTAAAATACCCATAAAGAGTAACAAGGAAAACTAATTTTATTTTATTTTATTTTTAAACAGAGCCTGTGTCAGGATGGATGAAAGGAGTGATACATCATTTAAATATATAGATTGTAAAAATATAAAGATATTATAGTTTTTGAACCAAACAGATGTGTGCTGGGTAAAAGTTGTATTTATTTACTGTACAGGCATTTATTGAGTACTTCATATGTGTTCATTAGCTAGGTACTGAACATAAAAATGATTTTTAAAATCATGTAGAGATGTGTAGATGAAATCAAAGATGTTTCTTTTTCCATAGGAGAATCTAGATAAGGCTGGTAGGAAATCTAGATAGGAAAAAGAGCATTTATTTTAGGAAACATTGCAATCATGCTGAGTTTGAGGTGTTGTGGATTATTCAGATGAAGTCATAGAGTTTAATGGTTAGCATGGTGATAATTAGTTTTATATGTCTATTTGGCTAGGCTCTAGTTATTTGATCAAACACCTAATATAGGTGTTGCTTTTAAGGTAATTTGTAGATGTGATTAAAGTCCATAATCAGTTGACTTTAGTTTTTTTTTTTTTGAAATTTTAGGGTTTTTTTTGAATATTTTTAGTTATTTTTTTTACAGCAGATTCTTATTAGTTATCTATTTTATCCATATTAGTGTATATATATCAATCCCAATCTCCAGATTCATCCCACCACCACACCCCACTCCCATTTTCTCCTGTTGCTGTCCATACGTTTCTTCTCTACATCTGTGTATCTATTTCTTCCTTGCAACCCAGTTCATCTGTACCATTTTTCTAGATTCCACATATATGCATTAATATACAATATTTGTTTTTCTCTTTCTGACTTACTTCACGCTGTATGATAGTCTCTAGATCCATCCACGTCTCTACAAATGACCCAATTTCGTTCCTTTTTATGGCCGAGTAATACTCCATTGGATATATGCACCACATCTTCTTTATCCATTCGTCTGTCGATGGGCATTTAGGTTGCTTCCATGACCTGGTTATTATAAATACTGCTGCAATGAACATTGGGATGCATGTGTCTTTTTGAATTATGGTTTTCCCTGGGTATATGCCCAGTGGTGGGATTGCTGGGTCATATGGTAATTCTATTTTTAGTTTTTTAAGGAACCTCCATACTGTTCTCCACAGAGGCTGTATCAATTTATATTCCCATCAATGGTGCAAGAGAGTTCCCCTTTCTCCACACCCTCTCAAGCTCTTATTGTTTGTAGATTTTCTGATGATGTTCATTCTAACTGGTGTGAGGTGATACCTCATTGTAGTTTTGATTTTCATTTCTCTATTAGTGATGTTGAGCAGCTTTTCATGTGCCTCTTGGCCATCTGTATGTCTTCTTCAGAGAAATGTCTATTTAGGTCGTCTTCCCATTTTTGGAATGGGCGGTTTGTTTTTTTAATATAGAGCTGCATGAGCTGTTTATATATTTTGGAGATTAATCCTTTGTCCGTTGATTCATTTGCAAATATTTTCTCCCATTCTGAGGCTTGTCTTTTCATCTTGTTTATAGTTTCCTTTGCTGTGCAAAAGCTTTTAAGTTTCATTAGGTCCCATTTGTTTATTTTTGTTTTTATATCCATTACTCTAGGAGGTGGGTCAAAAAAAATCTTGCTGTGGTTTATGTCAAAGAGTGTTCTTTCTATGTTTTTCTCTAAGAGTTTTATAGTGTCTGAGCTTACATTTAGGTCTTTAATCCATTTTGAGTTTATTTTTGTGTATGGTGGTTGGGAGTGCTCTAATTCCATTCTTTTATATGTAGCTGTCCAGTTTTCCCAGCACCACTTATTGAAGAGGTTGTCTTTTCTCCATTGTATATCCTTGACTCCTTTATCAAAGATAAGGTGACCATATGTGGGTGGTTTATCTCTGGGCTTTCTATCCTGCTCCATTGATCTATATTTCTGTTTTTGTGCAAGTACCATATTGTCTTGATTACTGCAGCTTTGTAGTATAGTTTGAAATCATGGAGTCTGATTCCTCCAGCTCCTTTTTTTTCCCGCAAGATTGCTTTGGCTATTTGGGGTCTTTTGTGTCTCCATACAAATTTTAAGATTTTTTTTCTACTTCTGTAAAAAAAGCCTTTGGTAATTTGATAGGGATTGCATTGAAACTGTAGATTGTTTTGGGTAGTATAGTCATTTTCACAGTATTGATTCTTCCAATCCAAGAACATGGTATATCTATCTATCTGTTTGTGTCATCTTTGATTTCTTTCATCGGTGTCTTATAGTTTTCTAAGTACAGGTATTTTACCTCTTTAGGTAGGTTTAATTCCTAGGTATTTTGTTCTTTTTGTTGCAGTGGTGAATGGAATTGTTTCCTTAATTTCTCTTTCTGATCTTTCATTGTTAGTGTACAGGAATGCAAGAGATTTCTGTGCATTAATTTTGTATCCTGCAACTTTACCAAATTCATTGATTAGCTCTAGTAGTTTTCTGGTAGCATCTTTAGGATTCTCTATGTATAGTATCATGTCATCTGCAAACAGTGACAGTTTTACTTATTCTTTTCCAATCTGTATTCCTTTTCTTTCTTTTTCTTCTCTCATTGCTGTGGCTAGGACTTTCAAAACTATGTAGAATATTAGTGGTGAGAGTGAGCAACCTTGACTTGTTCCTGATCTTAGTGGAAATGGTTTCAGTTTTTCACCATTAAGAACAATGTTGGCTGTGGGTTTTTCATATATGGTATTTATTATGCTGAGGTAAATTCCCTCTATGCCTACTTTCTGGAGATTTTTTTAATGATAAATGGGTGTTGAATTTTGTCAAAAGCTTTTTCTGCATCTGTTGAGATGATCATATGCTTTTTATTCTTCATTGTGTTGATATGGTGTATCACATTGATTGATTTCCATATATTGAAGAATCTTTGCATCCCTGGGATAAATCCCACTTGATCATGGTGTATGATCCTTTTAGTGTATTGTTGGATTTTTTGCTATTATTTGAGGACTTTTTTCATGTATATTCATCAGTGATATTGGTCTGTAAATTTCTCTTTTTGTAGTATCTCTGTCTGGTTTTGGTATCAGGATGATGGTGGCCTTGTAGAATGAGTTAGGGAGTGTTCCTTCCTCTGCAATTTTTTGGAAGAGTTTGAGAAGGATGAGTGTTAGCTCTTCTCTAAATGTTTGATAGAATTCACCTGTGAAGTCATCTGGTCCTGGACTTTTATTTGTTGGAAGATTTTTAATCACAGTTTCAATTTCATTACTTGTAATTGTTCTGTTTATATTTTCTATTTCTTCCTGGTTCAGTGTTGGAAGGTTATACCTTTCTAAAAATTTGTCCATTTCTTCCAGGTTGTCCATTTTATTGGCGTAGGCTTGCTTGTAGTAGTCTCTGATGATGCTTTATATTTCTGTGGTGTCCATTGTAACTTCTCTTTTTTCACTTCTAATTTTATTGATTTGAGTCCTCTCCCTCTTTTTCTTGATGAGTCAGGCTAATGGTTTATCAATTCTGTTTATCTTCTCGAAGAACCGCTTTTAGTTTTATTGAACTTTACTGTTGTTTTCTTTGTTGCTATTTCACTTATTTCTGCTCTGATATTTATAATCTCTTTCCTTCTAGTAACTTTGGGTTTTGTTTATTATTCTTTCTCTAGTTCCTTTAAGTGTAAGGTTAGATTGTTTATTTGAAATTTTCTTGTTTCTTAAGGTAGGATTGTATTGCTATAAACTTCTCTCTTAGAACTACTGTTGCTGCATCCCATAGCTTTTGGATCACCATGTTTTTGTTGTCATATGTCTCTAGGTATTTTTTTGATTTCCTCTTTGATTTCTTCAGTAACCTCTTGGTTATTTAGTAACATATTGTTTAGCCTCCATGTGTTTGTGTTTTTTACGTTTTTTTCACTGTAATTGTTTTCTAATCTCATAGCGTTGTGGTTGGGAAAGATGCTTTATATGATTTCAATTTTCTTAAATTTACTGAGGTTTGATTTGTGACCCAGGATGTGATCTGTCCTGGCGAATGAGCTGTGTGCACTTGAGAAGAAAGTGTAATCTTTTTATTTTTGTATGGAATGTCCTATAAATATTTGCCTTATGTATTGAGGTGTTCCTATGTTTGGTGCATATATAATTATAATTGTTATATCTTATTTGTGGATTGATCCCTTGATCATTATGTAGTTTCCTTCCTTGTCTCTTGTAACATGCTTTTTTTTAAAGTCTATTTTATCTGATATGAATATGGCTACTCCTGCTTTCTTTTGATTTTCATTTGCATGGAATATCTTTTTCCATCCGCTCACTTACAGTCTGTATGTGTCCCTAGGTCTGAAATGTGTCTCTTCTAGACAGCATATATATGGGTCTTGTTTTTGTATCTATTCAGTAAGTCTCTGTCTTTTGGTTGGAGCATTTAATCCATTCACATTTAAGGTATTTATTGATATGTATGTTCCTATTACAATTTTCTTAATTGTTTTGGGTTTGTTTTTTGTAGATCCTTTTCTTTTGTTTCTCATTTAGAGGTGTTACTTTAGCATTTGTTGTAGATCTGGTTTGCTGGTGCTGAATTCTCTTAGTTTTTGCTTGTCTGTAAAGCTTGATTTCTCTGTCGAATCTGAATATGATATTTGCCAGGTAGAGTAATCTTGGCTGTAGCTTCTTCCCTTTCATCACTTTAAATATATTGTGCCACTCCCTTCTGGTTTGTAGACTTTGTACTGAGAAATCATCTGTTATCCTTATGGGAGTTCCCTTGTATGTTATTTGTCATTTTTCCCTTCTTGCTTTCAATAACTTTTCTTTTTCTTTAATTTTTGTCCATTTGATTACTATTTGTCTTGATATGTTTCTGCTTGGTTTTATCCTGCCTGGGACTCTCTGCACTTCCTGGACTTGGGTGGCTATTTCCCTTCCCATGTTAGGGAAGTTTTTGACTATAATCTCTTCAAATATTTTCTGGGGTCCTTTCTCTCTTCTCCTCTGGGACCCCTATAATGAGAATGGTGGTGTGTTTTTTGTTGTCCCAGAAGTCTCTTAGGCTGTTTTCATTTCTTTTCATTCTTTTTTCTTTATTCTGTTCCACAGCAGTGAATTCCACCATTCTGTCTTCCAGGTCCCTTATCCGTTCTTCTGCCTTAGTTATTCTGTTATTGATTTCTTCAAGTGTATTTTTCATTTTAGTTATTGTACTGTTCCTCTCTGTTTGTTTGCTCTTTAATTCTTTTAGGTGTTTTTTCTTTAATTCTTCTATGTCTTTGTTAATCATTTCTTGCATGTTCTCGATCTTGGCCTTCATACTTTTTCTGAGGTCCTGGATCATCTTCACTATCATTATTCTGAATTCTTTTTCTGAAAAGTTGCCTATCTCCACTTCATTTAGTTGTTTTTCTGGGGTGTTATCTTTTTCCTTCATCTGGTTCATAGACCCCTGCCTTTTCATTTTGTGTACCTTTCCGTGAATGTGTTTTTCATTCCACAGTCTGCACGATTGTAGCTCTTCTTGCTTCTGCTGTCTGCCCTCAAGTCTATGAGCCTATCTGAGAGGCTTGTGCAAGCTTACTGATGGCGGGGACTAGTGGTGGGTATAGCTGGGTGTTGCTCTGCTGCACTGAGCTCAGTAAAACTTTAATCTGCTTGCCTGCTGATGGGTGGGGCTGAGTTCCCTCCTTGTTGGTTGATTGGCCTGAGGTGACCCAGCACTGGAGCCTACAGGCTCTTTGGTGGGGCTAATGGTGGACTCTGGGAGGGCTCACACCAATGGAAACTTCCCAGAACTTCTGCTGCCAGTGTCCTCTTCCCGGCAGTGTGTCACAGCCCTCCCCCGCCTCTGCAGGAGACCCTCCAATGCTAGCAGGTAGGTCTGGTTCAGTCTCCTATGGGGTCACTGCTCCTTCCCCTGTGTCCTGATGTGCACACTACTTTGTGTGTGCCCTCCAAGAGTGGAGTCTCTGTTTCCCCCAGTCCTGTTGAAGTCCATCTCATTGCAGCTTGTGCTTTGTCTTTGGATGTGGAATATTTTTTTGGTGTGTTCCAGTGTCTTCCTGTCAATGATTGTTCAGTAGTTAGTTGTGATACTGGTGCTCTTGCCAGAGGGAGTTCCATAATCAGTTGACTTTAAATAAAGGAGATTATTGAACAAAATCTGTGTGTGTCTGATATAATCAGGTGAAATGCCTTATGAAAAAACTTGAAGTTTTTCTGAAGTTAAATTCCACCTGTGGACAACAGCTTCAGCTCATGCCCAAGAATTATAGCCTGCTTCTGGACAGCCTGCCTGACAAATTTCATACTTGTCCAGCTAGCCCTCATAATTGCACAAACAATGAATCTCTTATACATCACCTACTGGTTCTATTTCCCTAGTTAAATTTTGATACAGGGGCTTCAGAATCAGAATATTGATTCAAATTCATAATCTACCACCCACTAGCTAATGTCAAAGCTAATTAAACTCTCAAAGCCTATTTCCCCATGTTTTAAATTCTAATAGAAACAGTATCTGCTTCTAACATTGCTTTGAAGATTAAGATAATCCATAGCAAAGCTTTATTGCATAATATAATACTTAGCACAAAGTACATACCTGATCAATGCTAGCTAATTTATTAGAACATTATTACTTAAAATGAGACCTACAAAAAATAGTTGGACAAATGCTTCCTGCTCAAGAGAGATATCCAGGATGTGGTTGAATTTAAGGATCCTCATCATTTAAATGGAAGTGGACCCCATAATTTGTATGAAGTCATGAAAGGATGCACTGGAGAATGCATAGATGATAACCAACCGTGAACAAAGAGGGTTATAAGTATATCTATTCCTTTTACATGAAGATTTATGTTCTGTCTTCTAATCTTTACTGATAAACATTTTCAGTTTCTTAGTGAAACTGTAGAGAACATGATTGTCCAATTGTAAATAATCGAAAACCTGGAAATATAATGTAGTTAGCAGAAATATTGCAATGTTTTGTGGATTTAATAGATACAGGAGATGCCCATTCACACTCCTTGGACTTTGCCTTATGCTCCACTGAACTTTCAACTGCCACTGTCTGTGTCTTTGTGCCTTAGTGCTTTGTTTCTCCAGTTGTGGAAGGTCACTCAGCTCACATGCTCTTGGGAGTCTGGAAGTGCTGTGGAATTAATACCCATTTTCTCACTCCAGTAGCGTCATGCAGTGCTCTCTAGCTCCCTTACTTTGGTTCGAGATGATTCTAACGTGTGTGTTTTAGATTGTTTCCAAGAGTTTCACCATGGAGTTAAGCTCCATTTGACTACTGTGGTACTGGCTCGATAGCACACACTTTGTTGGCTGAATTTCCTTGTCTGTTTCAAATCTCTCCTACCATTGCCGTTGGTCCTTTTAAATAATCTTTTAATCTCTCTGCCCTTGAATACACTTGCCTCAAGGTCCGTTTCTCCAGGAACAAATACAGTTAGCCCTCCCTATCTGCGAGTTTGGCATCTGCAGATATGGAGAGCCCACTTTATTCACTGCACTATGCCATTTTAGACAAGGGATTTGAGCATCTGAGGGTTTTGGTATCCGCGAGGACTCCTGGAATCAATCCAAGAGCTTTTGTTGCTCTAACTTCTAGTTGATTTAGAAAAACTTTATGAATGTGGGCATAGCTTCTTGCCATTTCATAAATAAGCAATAACCTTATGAGTTACTTTGTGTAACCAAAGAGTAAATTAAAATATTTGATTCTGTTGCTCTTATATACAGTAACTGAACAGAGGGTCTAACGTCCTCAATTTTTCATACCCTTGGTCTCTCTTACCACAAGAATACTCCTCTGTTTCCTAAACCTCCAGTCACTCCCTGGGGAGAGCATTCTCACTCTCATCTGAGGTAGAAGATTCCACAAAGTATTCGAGGCAATCTGAGGGTTGAGGAAAGATGGAAAAGTCAGGGAGTCAAATAAGTTATGATGAAGCCCTAGCACTTATCACTGTGATTGATAAACTGTCACTTTGGAAATTGAGTTGAAGGTAATAGCTTCCATTATTTTTCAAGATAGGGACAAAATTTAAATAAGTCAAATTTAACAAATTTTGAGTTACCAGTAAAGGAAGCTAAAAAATCTATATGAAATATTTTCCCAGGAAAAGACATTGGACTTTAATGACTGCACACGGGGTGATTGAAAGCTTTAAAACTTACCTAAGAAAAATGTTTTTTAATGACTTCATTTATTTTTTTTATAACCCTGTGAAATTGTCATGTAAAATCTCAGAGATACGCCTGGGTGTGATGCTGAGAAGCAATTTCCACACCTATTTTAGAACTTCACAATGTAGTATAACCTGTTGTGCCTCACTGCTTAACCACATAATGGCATTTAGAAATGGTTCAAACTGCCTGGCAAAAATGTCTTGCCATACGCTATTATAGCAACATGTATTTTTATTTTGATTTTTATGTCATAAGAGAACATAATAAAGAGCTCAGGAAACATCTTAAGTGAATAGCCATAGCAGAATCACCAAGCAGAGCAAGAACTTTAAGAGTATACCTAATAAGAATTACTTTTTCATAAGGCATTGTTATTGTAAAGCATGCATAGTTTTAAGCTCTTCTAAAACTGTTTCAGAAACATTATTACTAAAACAAAGGCCAATGAGACCACTTAGTGTCATATTATTGTATATGTTCAGAGAAATAAATTGATAACTTTTTTTGGTATCCCTGACGTAACAGGCAATTATTTATTATAACTCGTTATGGAAGTTGTAAAATATGACAGGGTATTAACAATAAATTGCCTATCTTTATATGTTATGTACACCTCATATTCTTAATTAACCATAAAATGAACTTATAAACAAATTTCTAAAATGTTAAATAATAAAATCTTGCTATGTGGTAATATAAAATGGTTCATGATTTCATTTATAGGAATAACATGGATCCGAAGAAGTCTACGTATCAAAAATATATTGAATTAATTGTCAAACATTTGTATTTAGATTAAGAAACACATAGAGTAGAAATTACTTTTAGGAAAAAAATTTTTTCCTTCAAAAAAGTATTTTTTAATAAAAATAATATCAAAACAGTAAATGGTCAAAACAGTATAAGATATAGGATAGTATAAGAATGCTATCCTGCTTAAGATTGACTGCATTTGGGGGAATACTTTGAGCACAACTAAGTAAAGTTTTCAAGTAAGTGACATTTGTCTTTGGCTGTTTTCTACCTCCTGTACCAGAAATTTTCAACTCTGTAACACAATGGAAACCACATTTGCAAAGAAATTTTCTTATCTAATTTCCAAAAAAAAAAAAAGAAAACCCATCTAAGTTAGGAAATCAGCTTTCACAAATGTAAATGAAATTATTTACACATTTTTGTGTTCATGACTTCTTTTATTCAACATTATTTTTTGAAATGACTCATGTCATGTGTAAGAGTAATTTTATTCATTCCATTATTTAAATACTTTTTATCCATCATACTGCTGGTTGTCATATGGATTTTTCTAATTTAAGGCTGTTGTATATAATGCAGCTATAAATATTCTTTTAATGGGCACAAAATTTAAGTACCTACTCAGATTCTCTCAGCTATGTGGCATGCATTTCTCAAGTTTTGAACTGGACTTTGATATCTTTCTTAATGTGGTAAATTTTGCCACACAAGTTAAATTTTTCTTAACAGTTATGGGATGATGATTACATGCTTACTTTTGGTTCTGTGTTGATGTAAGATTTTCTCTATATTTACATTTTTTTATACAGTTTGTGGTTTTGCGTGGGTCAATTAAATTGGCATTTTACCTTAAATATTTTGGGGGAGTTTTTTTTTTTCTTTTCCACTATAGTTTAATTACAAGGTATTAAATATACTTCCCTGTGCTATACAGTAGGACCTTGTTGTTTATCTATTTTATATATAGTAGTTTGTATCTGCTAATCCCAAACTCCTAATTTATCCCTCCTCCCTCCCTTTCACTTTTGTTACCATAAGTTTGTTTTCTATGTCTGTGAGTCTGTTTCTGATTTGTAAATAAGTTCATTTGTATCATTTTTTTTAGATTCCACATAAAAATTGTATCATATTATATTTGTCCTTCTGTGTCTGATTTACTTAGTATGATAATCTATTGGTCCATCCATGTTGCTGCAAATGGCATTATTTCATTCTTTTTGTGGCTGAATAATATTCCATTATATATATATATATAACACATCTTCTTTATCAGTTCGTCTGTAGGTCAATATTTAAGTTGCTTCCATGTTTTTGGTATTGTAATAGTGCTGCTATGAACATCAGGGCACGTGTATCTTTTCAAATTAGAGTTTTCTCCAGGTATATGCCCAGGATTGGGATTGCTGTTTCATGTGGTAACTCTATTTTTAATTTTTTGAGGAACCTCCATACTGTTCTCCACAGCGCCTGCACCAATTTACATTCCCTCCAACGGTGTAGGAGGATTCCCTTTTCTCCACACCCTGTCCAGCATTTACTGTTTGTAGATTTTTTGATGATGGCCATTCTGACTGGTGTGAGGTGATACCTCATTGTAGTTTTGATTTGCATTTCTCTGATAATTAGGGATGTTGAGCATCTCTTCATGTGCCTGTTGACCATCTGTATGTCTTCTTTGGAGAAATGTCTATTTAGGTTTTCTGCCCATTTTTTGATTTGTTTGTTTATTATTATGTATTTTTTTGTTATTGAGTTGTATGAGCTTTTGGGAGATTTTTGAGATTTATTATTACAGTCTCGCCTACACTCAGTATACACACACACATACACACATACACATACTTAGTCACATCTAGTGTATATATTATATTCAAAGTATTTAACGACTACACTTTGATAACGATTACCTAAAAATAGAGAAGCTGTATCAAAGGGAATATTCCAGAAGGCATATATTAGAAAGGAGTAATCGTCCCTGATCTCGAAAAGCTCCTGCTCTAGTAAGAGAAACAGATACATAAACAAGTGAGCACAATTTAGTGTATTAAGTGTTATGAGTGGGATATGCCCAAGGGGCTATGGAGGCATACAGGAGAAGCACCATTGATAAACTGGTGTGGGGTTTGGGACCAGAAGAGGCAAGATTCTCTGGTAAAAGTGATAACTGAATTCTCTAAAGGGGAAGTAAGAAAATTTTAGTGAGAATTAGCAATATTTGAAAAGATATGAAATAGAAAGTGAGAAAGACTAACTGATTCAGGAGAATCTTAGAGTTAATTAATCACTTTAAAATGAAATATAGTCAATATAGGAATGTTTTAGAAAGAATGTAGCACCCTGAAGCTGTAGATTTTACATATGACTCCATGGGAAATCCCCTTCTGAAGTTTTTAATAGCATGCTATTGAGCTGCATAAACAGTCACGTAAACATCATTACATAAGTATGTATAAATGCTGACTGTCGTCAATTATGTTAGTTCACCTTACGCCCTAATGTCACACTGATAGTACTTTGTAACAAATCAACTGTAATCGTGATTTTTTCAATTTATTTCATATTCATTTGTACTAATGATACTTCCAGTTTTTCAATCATATTTAAACTGACACATAGTGAATAGCTTCAATGTTCTGTTTTTTAAAGGGATATTTGTTGCAGAAAATAAGGATATGTCTTATATTATGCTAGCTACAGGGGTGTGTTGCTATCTGCCTATTTTCCAAAGCTGTATTTTCAGAAAGTAGTAGTACACATATAGAATTACCATTGCGAACTGATAAGATCTGAGTTTTCTTGCTGAATATGATAATCTGAAGAATTTTTCAGAAAAGAAAGTTTTATTTTCTTTCAAATGACTGTCAGAGGTGTAGGGGGAGAGAGGGATAAATAGGCTGAGAACAGAGGATGTTTAGGACAGTGAAACTATTCTATATATTTCTACAGTGGTGGCTATGTGTCAGTCTACATTTGTCCAAACCCACAGAATGGACAACAGTGTATTAGCTGGAATGTAAACTATGGGCTTTGGTAGGTAACGGTGTATCAATGTTGGTTCATCAGTTGTACCAGATGTACCACAGTGATACGGAATTCGATGGTGAAGGAGACAACGCTGGGTGTGGAGGAGAAGTGTATGAGGACTCTGTACTTTCCTCTCAATTTTTCTGTGAACCTAAAACTGCTCTAAGATAAAGTCTATTAATTTTTTAAAAATTAAACCTCTGCAGATGAAAATTTCAATATTTAAGGTGAAAATGCTGTGGATGGAATTAAAGGAGGATTATATATAGCAAAATAAAATTTTAGTGAATTTGAATACATAACAGTAAAAACTATTCAAAATGAAACACACCTACTAAAAAGACAAACTGAACACAGCATCAGTGAAATGTGGGACAGATTATTCTGCAAAGACTCAGGTGAGGTGGAGGAAGATTAGTTGAAGAAATAATGGCTCAACATTAAAAAATATGAAGAAAACTTCATGAAAGAAAATCACAAAATAATTGTTCAAAGCCAGTGATTTTAACAAATGCACTAAATAATAAACAAGTCTTTTTAAAAGACTTAAGTAGTACAAAGTATGTTCTCTAATAATAAAGAAATTAAATTAAAAATAACAACTATCTGAAAAGTCTCCACATTTATGAAAACCAAATACCACACTTCTAAATAACCCATAGATCAAGTAAGATGTAAAAAGGGAAATTAGAAAATAATTTGAACTGAGTTAAAATGAAATCATTTGTTCAAAGGAAGAAAGTTCTGAAATCAGTGATGTCAGCTTCAAAAACAAAATACAAACAAACAAATAAACAAAAAAACTAGGAAAAGGAGAGCTCGTTGAATCCAACATAAACAAAAGCATAGAAATGATAAAGATCAGAGTGCAAATCAGTAAAACAGAAAAAATAGAGAAAATCATTGTAACCAAAAACTCATTTTTTGAGAAGATTAGTAAAATTGATTAATCTCTAGCCAGATTGATTAGGAAAGAAGAAAGAAGGCACAAACTTCCAGTATAAGGAATCAGAAGTCTGGCATCCATAGACATTCTGCATATAATAATGGAATAAAGCAAATTTAGCCAATAAATTTAACAACTTAGGTTAAATGGACAAATTCCTTGAAAGAGATGAACTGAAACTCTCTAAAGAAAAACCAAGATAACCTCAATAGTTCTATATTGATCTTTTTTAAAAACTGAATTTATAGTTTAAAAGTTTTCTGTAATGAAACCACCAGACCACATGGCTTTATTGGTGAATTCAAACAAATCTTAAGGGAGAAATACAAAATTTTACATAAGTTCTTCCAGAAAATTGAAAAGGGAGGACTACTTTTTCACAGCTTATTCTATGGAGTCAGCATTATCTTGATACCAAAACCAAATAAAGACATTACAAGAAAAGTAAACTATAGATGAGTATCTATCATGTGTTTAAGTGTAAAATTTTTCAACAAAAATTTAACTAATCAAATCCAACATTAAATAAAAATGGTAACACATCATTATTCAGTAGGGTTTACCTCAGGAATGTAAATATTTGAAGATCAATCAGTACAATTCATCATATTAACAAATTAAAAAATAAAGGTCATATGATCATCTTCATGGATATAGAACATATTATCTGACACAATTCAATGTTCATTCCTGATTTTAAAAGATCCTCTCTGCAAACTATAAGTAAAAGTAATTCATTCAACTTAATAAAGAGCATCTATACCTAAAACTTACATCATGCTTAATGCTTACAGATTGAATGCTTCTTCCTAATGCATGAATAAGGCAAAGATATCCACTGTCAACACAATGCAGTAGTGGTGACAGCCATGCAATAAAGCAAGTCAAATGAATTTTAAAAAAAACTTCTAGATTGAAGAGATGAAGTATAACTTCCTTTATTCACAGATGACTAAGCCTTTTTATAGAAAGTCTAAAAAAATAGTTACTAGGACTAACAAGTGTATCTAGAAATGTTGTAGGATACAAGACTAATGAAAATCACATGAAAATCAATGTATTGCTAATACAGCTAATATAATCAACTGAGTAAAGGACAACTCATGGATCATCTCAGTAGATGCAGAAACAGCACTTGGCAAAATCCAACACACTTTCATGATAACACACTAAGGATAAGGCACCTTCTCAATCTGAAAAACGACATCTACAAAATACCCACAACTGACAACCCATCGAATGGTAAAAGAATGAAAACTTTTCTTCTAAGATCAAAAGCAAATCAAAGATAACTTCTCTAACCACTTCTATACAACTTTGTACTGGAAGTCCAAGCTAAGCCAATTAGGTTATAAAAAGAAATAAAAGGCATCCAAATAGGAAAGGAAGAAGTAAAACTGTCTCTATTTGCAGATGACATGAACTTGCCTATATAGAATCCTGAGGAACGTGTACACACACATGCACATCTAAATCATTAGAGCTTACAAACAAATTCAGTAAGATTGCAGGACACAAAATCAATATACAAAAATCAACTGTATATCTATACATTGGCAATGAATAATCTAAAAGTAAAATTAAGAAATCAATTCCACTTATAACAGCATCAAAAAGGAATAAAATTTTAGGAGTATATTTAGCAAGAGAGATTCAAGACTTGTACAGTAAAAACTACAAAATGTCAATAAAAGTAATTAAAGAAGACCTAAATAAATAGAAAGAAATCACATGTTTACAGATGGGGAAAATTAATATTGTTAAGGTACAGCAGTATTTCCCAAGTTGTTCTGTAGATTCCACCCAATTTCTATCAAAATTCCATCTAAGTTTTTTTTGTTGTTGTTGTAGAAACTGACAAACTGATTTTAAAATTCATATGGAAATGCAAGGGACCCAGAACAGCCAAAACAATCTTGAAAATAAAGAACAAAATTGTAAAACTCATACTTTCCAATTTCAAAACTTACTACAAAGCTGCACTAGTCAAGACAGTGTGGTAGTGACTGAATGATAGATATACAGATCAATAGAATTATATGGAAAGTCCAGGAATAAGTTATTATATTTATCATCAATTGATTTCTGATAAGAGTGCCAAGACCATTTTAATGGGGAAAGAATATTCTTTTCAAGGAATGGTGCTGGGACCACTAGATATCTATGTGCAAAATAATAAAGTTGAAAATTTACCTCACACCATATGCAAAAATTAGCTCAAAATGCCCTTAAAGACCTAGATGTAAAAGCTAAAACTGTAAAACTTTTTAAGGAAAATATAGATGTAAATTTTTGTGAACTTGAATTAGGCAGTGGTTTCTTAGACGTGACACCTAAAGTACACACATTCAAAAGAAATAGATAAATTCTACTTCATCAAAACTAAAAATGTATGTGCCTCAAAGGTTAGTATCAAGAAAGTGAAAAGAAAGTCCAGAGACTTGGAGAAAATATTTTCAAATCATATATCTCATAAAGGCTTAGTATCCAAAATATATAAACAACTGTAATAACTCATCATTAAAAAGGCAAATAAATATAATTAATGAGCAAAGGATTTGAATAGATATTTCTCCAAAGAAAATATGCTAATGGCAAGTAAGCTCATGAAAAGATGCTCAAGAGTGTTATTCATTAGGGAAATTAAATAAAAACTACAATGATATACTACTTCATACCCACTAAGGTGGCTATAATCAAAAAGTGATGATGACAAGTGTTAGTGAGATTGTGGATAAAATGAAACCCTCATACATCGCTGGTCAGAATGTAAAATGATGCAGCCACTTTGGAAAACAGTTCAGCAGTTCCTCAATGAAGAGTTATTATATGACTTAGCAATTTCTCTCCTAGTTATATATCCAAGAGAATTAAAGACATGTTCACATGAAAATTCATAAATGAATATTTATAGAAGTATTTTCATAGCAGCCCAAAGTGAAAACAACCAAAATCTTCATCAGTGGATGAATGTATAAACAAAATTTGATATGTCCAAATAATAGACTGTCATTCAGCCATACAAATGAATAAGGTGTTGATACAGGACCACTTGCGTGAACCTTGAAAAGCATCATGCTAAGTGAAAGAAGCCACAGACAAAAGGTCACAAGTTTTATGAGTCTATTCATATGAAATGTCAAGAAGGCAAACACATAGAGAAAAGAGAGTAGGTTAGTGGGGAAGTGAGGGTAATTGCTAATGGATGCAGGTTTTAATGACTGTATTTCTATATGAAAAACAAACTATAAATTGAAAAAAATTTAAATATCATTTACAGTAGCATCAAACATGAAGTAATTAGGGTAAATCTGACAGAAGATATGTAAGACCTGTGCACTAAAAACTAAGAAGGATTACATAGAAATTAAAGTAGATCTTAATAAATGGAGAAAAACACCTCATTAATGGGTTAGAAGACATATACGGTTAAGATGTTAATTTTCTCCAAATTGATCTATAGATTCAATGCAATCCAGATAAAACTGCAGCAGACATTTTTAAGTATAGAAATTGTGAAAGTGATTTTAAAATTCATATGGAAATGCATCAAATTTATAATAGTTAATACAATGAGAAAACGGACAATGTGGCAAGAGCATTACCTGATTTCAAGAGTTATTATCACGGTAATCAAGACAGTATGGCACTGTTGTAAAGAATTGTTGGAAACTAAACACATAATTAATGACTGAAATTTTTTCAGGAGATACCAAAAGTATAGTAGGGAGAAAAAATTATAGATGATGAAAGGTCACTCTTCCAGTCCACTTGAGAATGTAATGTGTAGAAATTTAAAACAAGTGTGAGCAGGGGTAAGGACTTTTGTTTTTACTAAAATTATCAATATAGAAATGATTATGTAGAATTAATAAGTAATAAAATCATGTGTCTGCTTAATTTTGAATTAAGTACAAATATTTTCAAAAGAAATTTCACAATTTTTTTTTTATTATGTTTTATGAATGCTGGTCAGGTTGGCCAGTTGTGCTTTAGAACACATTTCCTTCTGGTAAGTCAATCATGAAAGCCATCCTTTTTTCTCCTTCCTCCACCTTTCCCCTTCCTCTTCCACTTCTATATACACTCCCACTTCCTCCTCCTCCTCCTTTTCTTTAACTCAAACTTTGTTAACTATATTTTTCATCCTTTTACTTATTGACTGGTTAATAATATCATAAATCAAATATTGTTTTACCATGTGTATACTTTAGGAAAAGATGAATCAATTAAAAACAGTGTGAGTTGGGCTTCCCTGGTGGCGCAGTGGTTGAGAGTCCACCTGCCGATGCAGGGGACATGGGTTCGTGCCCCGGTCTGGGAAGATCCCACATGCTGCGGAGCGGCTGGGCCCGTGAGCCACGGCCTCTGAGCCTGCACGTCCGGAGCCTGTTCTCCGCAACTGGAGAGGCCGCGGCAGAGAGAGGCCCGCATACCACACAAAAAACAAAAACAAAACAGTGTGAGTTGGTCAAATTCTATACCTTCCTGCAAGGTCAATGTCTTCTTGGTAAATTAGACCTCCTTCACAAAACATAGATGAATCACTACCTAATAAATACTTAAGGGATTGCTGCAGTACACTGTCTTCATTAAATTGCTCTTTGTGATGGACCCTTGAGATCTGTGATTCTAAGAATGTCTATTAATTTAGAAACATTAAGAGCTTTAATGTCAACAAAAGTAACTAAAACATTTTTGCTTAGTACTGCATACCGAAGTAAGCAGTTAAATAATATGATTTTAAAAAATAGTTGCCGTAAATGTAATTGGAAATATTCTTTTAATATGTGCAAGGTATTTTGCTAGAAACAACTAGCAAACACTGATCATAAAGATAATACCTTCTAGAAACATGGTCCAAGTGTTTTGTTATGCTAGCTCATTTTGTCCTCTTTACAACCATTAGCAACCATTATTTCCATTCCTTATGGGGAATAAGGAACAGAAAGATTAAGTGGCTTTCTTAAGTTTTATACAACAGATGTACTAAGATTATATAAAGAAATTAAAGCAGCCTTATTATTAGGTAGATTGCTTCCCTCTTAACTTATTCAAATGTGACTGGAAATGGCGTAAATAATGACCATCTCAAAACTCATATATCTGAAATAAGGATAACCTCTTTTGTTTTGTTCAGCAGACAGCAAAATTAGCTCATGCTGGTTTTTTTCTTTGAAATAATTGTAGAGTTAAAGAAAGTTACAAAAATAGTTTAAAGAGTCTCATATATCCTTCATCCAATTTCTCCCAGTGATGACACTTCATACAGATGTAGTACAACATCAAAATCAAGAAATTAACATTGGAATGTTACCATTAACAAGGCTTTAGACCTATTCAGTTTTCAACATTTAAAAATCTGCATTCATGTTTTTGTGTATATATGTGTGTGTGTAGATCTATGCAATTTTATTCTGTGTATAGTTTAATTTATTCCATGTATTGATTCATGTGCCACGTATAAGTTCATGATTCGTATCAATGATATGACAGGCTACAACCAATGTTGTCTTTTTATCTTTATCTGTTGTATACTAGTTCACCTGACTAGTTCCATCACCTCCAAATGAGGAAATGTTTTGCAGGAATCTCATTGCTCAGCCCTGCTCTTGGACTCATCTGTCCTGTTTTACTAACTTGGAGCACAAGGCAGAAGTTGAGTTTCCAAGTCCTTTTTAGGAAGGGAAGCCCTCTTCTTTTATTCAAACAAGGGATAGAAATTCCTAAATAGTGGGAAGAAGAACTTAGTCCAACTCAATCATATAGCATGTGCTCATCACTTCCCCTGGATACATCAAGGGAACTGTTCCAACTCTACTTGAGTCTGAGCACGGTCAGATGCCCTGCATATCCAACTGCACCTGGAGCACTTCTGTTTGGATATCCTAAGCCACTCTCAACTCACCATTTACAAAACAATACTTCTCAACTTTGCTCTTATGCTTCCTTTTTTTCAATATTTTCCATTACAGTGAAATACACTATCATAGAGTTAACCACAAACCTTGACAAATAACAGACTGCTTTTATTTCAACCTCTGCTTCTTCCAAATCTAATTCATTGCCAAATTATGGTAACTCTATGTCCTTATTATCTCCTAAGTCTACTCCCTTGGCCACATTCTCTCAGCTACTGCTATATCTCAGGCCCTTCAAATTTTTTTTATCTATATGATATCTTTTGCCTTTTAATTGGCCTTTCTGTATCCACAAAGATCTAATGTTTCTCTTATATTCCACTCTGCTTTCAGACTGAATTTGATTAATACATGGCATTGGACACATTCTCCTATTAAATGTTAGTCATTAAGTTCACCGTAAATATAAGATACAGTTCAAATTCCTTAGAATCATATTTACGGCTCTTTTCAATTTTACCATGCCTATCTCTTCAGTCTCATTTCCAACCCATTCCCTTCCCAGAGCTAAGGTGCCCAGGAAACTACCAAAGGTTCATCAAATGTGGAATATTCTCTTGCACTCTAACACCTTTGCAAATACACATTCAGTTCTTCCCTCTACTTAAACACCTCCTTAAATAACGGACTCCTACTCATCTTTCATAACTAATAAAAATTCTTCCCCCTTCTAAGAAGCATTTCATTGTTCCCACTCCACACAGTTAATTCACAATGCTTTTGATACATTTTAGAATTACCATACTACATTATACTTTCCACCTTACCATCTGAACTGGAAGACCCTGAGAACTATCTTTTATTTCATTTCTAAATTTCAAGTTATTCTAGATATAATTTTCATGAATATTTGTTGAATGAATAAAGATGTTATAACTAGCAACTAAAATTATAAAATGCAACTGCTGCCAGTCTCTACAGTGACTACGTGAATAATCTGAGCACTTAGCAAAGATATTTTCCTACCTCTGGTATCTCCCATCTCTCTGTCTGAATATGAATACTGTGGAGACCAGTGAGGGAGACATTTTTAAGCTCATGATTTGTATTCTTCTAGGGTCCCATCCTCTTGAATATTTACCAAGAGGATAATATTCAAGGCTAGGGAGAAGGACAGACGTATTTAGTTCTTAGAATTTTCAATTACAGTGTCTGTTCACCATTTCTGAAACATATACTAAGCCATAAGTGTACTTGTTTAGGTGAGTATTTGATTTTGGTTTTTGAAGCTGTGGTTATATGAGAAAGAGTAGAAATTGTGATGTTGGAGAAATATAGACCGATAACTCTTGTTATGTTAAGCCAAATAGAATTTTTGCAAATTTGTCTTAGTTTGACAACTTAAATAGCTAGAATAAAAGAAATAATTACAAAAACCCTATAATGTATTTAAAGTCACAACATGCAGGGTCCTTGCCAAATAAGTTAGAAAAGTAGAATAACTAGTACTAAAATTTACCTCCAACTTTCTCCTCCACTGTGACAGAAAATCCATTTTAGTGTGATTATATTAAAAGAGCTATACAGTCTAACAAGATAAGTTATTCAGTCTCCAAGAAAAAAAATCTAATGAGAATATATACAAATAATTTTCAAGTGATAAAAGTTTATTTAATGAAATGCCAGTTTCTCTTTTCCTAAGGCACCAGTGAAATACCATTAACCTTTGAAAACTGAGTCCAAAAATGCTAACCTTTAAGTTACTTTGAAAATACAGATGGAGGATAGCTAGCTAGCTAGGTACATGGATACTTTGACATGTAGACAGACTACACGGAAAAATTGGCTCTAACATGCAAACTGTATTCAGTTTTTCGATTTGATTTTTGTAACTTTTGTTTTTTTATATCTATTTGAGAAACCGCATTGGGAAAAAGAAAAAGAAAAACAAAACAAACCTGAACTGAAAGATATCATGGAGTAATGGGGAAAAAAGTGATCTGTGGTTAGACACAGGCACAAAGCCTGTCTCTAACCCATTTCTACTCTTTTACAACTGTGTGACAATGGGAAAATAACTTACAGTCACTCATTCTCTTTAATTATGTTTAATTATGAGCAAAATAAAATATTTACCACAAAAAAGTTCCAAAAAGAAGACTCAAAATCAATATAAGTCCTCTCTCCTCTTCCTTTCTAATTCTTCTATTTTCTTTTTCAATCAATAATTTGAGTGGGCTGAAGTGTCCTTTATCCTGCTCCACCCAACAAAATAATGTAAAACATGGTAAGAGAATTGAAGAGACAAGAAAAGAGTGAAATAAAGTGTCCACTTTTGATATTTGATTGCTAATAACTTTCAAGATTCAACTTCCATTCCCTCCATCCAGATCTGGACAAAGTAAAGCCTAGCTGTTTCCTGCTTTGGCACCATAAGGACGTTTATACCACATAAGCTCAATAAGCCAGCTGCTCCTCCTTACTCTTTCTCGCTCAAGCCATTTTTGTACCAGCCTGGGAGCACACTCTGCTTTGCCCAGAAAGCCTCAGTGTATGAGTAATAAATCTTTTCATACCCTCTTGTTGTGCATGTGGCTTTATCAGTCCCTACATTCTAAACCAAACTGGATGGAGGGACCCATCCCATGTCCTTGGGATGGCCACAACAATGGACATTGTGAGCAGAGTGTCTGTGTGATGATAAACCTTCACCATGGGACTTTCTTCTCTTGCCTTGGCTTGTTGATCTGGCTCTGCTGCCTGCTGGTCAGCATGTACTTTGAGATGCTGCATGCTGAAAAGCGTGTGCTTTTTGCTGTGCTACTTTGTGCTGCATTTGCTGAGTTGTACGGAGCATCTGTTACAGATTAACCAACCCAAGGCAAAATTTTCAAACGTTTAGAAACAAGAATATGAGATGAGAGTCCACTTTAAAGTGGCATTGGGTTAAATGTTTCATTGCAGACTCATATATATTTCATATGTATGTATATATGTATTTCTCTTTAATTATGTTTAATTATGAGCAAAATAAAACTTATCTATATTTCTCATATATTATCTCCTTTATGAAGTCCCAAACTTTCTTGATAGTGACCAAGGCACTCATTTCACTTGTTAAAATGCACAATGTTAGATTCATAAAAAAATAATTTATTGGCCTCAGGCTACAGGGGTCATAGATGCCATAATGCTTTTGTAAACAAATTCAAATTTAATTAAATTAAATATGATATATTTCATTTATCAGTAAATCTCCAGGAGTTAATTTTAATAAAGAATCTGACTCCAGTTTTGATGTTTAACTCTTGACAGGTTTCAAGCCTATCACTTCTCCTTCCCTGCTGTGCCATATCTGGGCAAGCTGATAAGAAAGCCTCAGTGTGCTCTCTTTTGGCATCAGTGGGAAGTTCAAACCATACGATATGAGTTTGCACATGTGAATTTATCCCAGCCCACTTCCTCACCACTATAAAACCCCAAGCCAGTAGCCCTTCCTTGATTTTTTTTTTTTTCTCAAGCCATTTTGGGATCAACTTGGAAGTCAGCTGAGCTCTCCCAAGAAAGCCTGGTTATGTGAGGTGTGGTCCAGCAACATCAGCACCACCTGGGAACTTAGAAATGCAATTTCTTGAGTTCCACTCCAGAGCAGAGATTTGAGGGCAGGGGCACTTACCTTTCTGTGTTTAAACAACTCTCCAAGTGATCCTGCTGATCTTAAAATTTGAGAACTAATGATCTCAGCGTACAAGAGAAGGTCTTTGGAAAAGATAAGGAGTGTGTCAGACTGGCTGTGTTTCAGGGTTCTAACGTGGCTTATGGGATCTTAGTTCCCCCACCAGGGATTAAACCCATGCCCTCGGCAGTGAAAGTGCAGAGTCCTAACCACTGGACTGCCAGGGAATTCCCCTGAAATTTTCTTTCCATGTTTGTTCTTAAGATGTCAAAGGTAAAGTTTGGAGGGTAACTTTGTTTACCTTGAGATCTTAGGTTATAATAAAAAGCAGTTTTGATGAAAATGATATATTATCTACCACACATTTGTTCTGAGTGTAAAAATTAGTGATGCAGGATAAGAGATTGGCGAAGAAAATGGAGCCAAAGCCTCCACTTATAATAAAGAGTTCTTTGGCCTGGACCACCCTTTGTGTGCATTTTGTGTCTGTGTATGGGTACAAACAAATGCACACATATACAGTACACACCCTGGGAAATAAATTGACAGGAAATGGTTGATTTGTTGTCCTGCCAACTCTCTTTCCATCAGAGGCACAATTAACAAGCAAGATGGAATAAATTATTTCTAATATCCTCTCCAGTTTCAAAATTTGAGGGCCTGTTAATAGTATTGAAGTTTTCATCCTATGATCAGAGAAAAGGTCTCAGTGCTTTTTGCTTTCCCCCTTTTCTACGGGTCAGGTTTTCTGCTACAGATATTTTTTAAAGAAAACTTTGGTCATATGTTTACATATTTTTTCCATTAGCAGAATCTTCATGATATTGGTATAAATGGAATTTTTTCTACTACTTTCTGTAATTGGATTCTTAGGGGAAAACCTGCATTATAATTAGAAGATTAATCCAGTGGTTATCAGAAGATATTCTTTAATATGAATAAGAATGTTGACATTTTCTTTGTTTGTAACCTTATATTTTCATGGTCATTTTATATTCTCTCTGCCAGGATTTTATGAAGATCAGGATTTTTCCAGCATATACTTTCTTTCTTTAAATTTTTGGTTTTGTAGCGGTCTACAGCATTACACTAATTTTGATAAGTAAAAAATAAACTTCTGAGAAATAAAATACCCTAAGCCATGACAAACTTTGTGTATGCAGATTTTTTCGACTATAAAATTACCATGATTCATGGAAATTAAAGAAGTTTAATTTACCAAGAACTGACATATCCAATGATCTCTAATTTTAATGTTTTTTTAGTGGATAGTTGATGTGATTGTCTTTCTAATTTTGTTTTTTTTGCTTCTTTATCCTCTCTTTATTCCTTGATTTCCTAGTGAAAACTGTGATAATTTTAAGGAAGCATTTTTTCCTCTATAATATCTCATTTATCTTTCTATTTCCAGAAACTTAAATACAAGCACTGTACATAGTTGACCACTCATTCCTTTATGGATGAATTCTTTTAGATTATCATATTAGTATGATGGGATAGGGGACTCTTTCCTTAGGCTGTGAAATAATATTTCTATTCATTCTGAAAGTCATTTTTTCCTACTAGATTCTGTAATTTTTCAATAGTTATCCATTAAATCCCTGGATTGGGTGTCAGAAATTCTTAGGTTTTTTTTTTAATTCTGTGTGAAGATGAAGTTTAAGTCTCATTAAGTAGGACTCGTGTGTTCTAAGAGTAGTGAAGAATTTGCACTCAATTCTTATTGACTCTCACTAGAATGGTCCTAAGGCCATGAGAATGGAGCCAAGCTAACTAGTCATCATGCAATTGAATTTTATCAAAGCAAGCCCCCTCCTCCAGGCTAAAGAGCAGCAGGCCTAGAGGCTGACTCAGCTTGAGCCAAGCTGGCATTAATTAGTTTTGAGCTTTTCTGGACTAGATGATCTCTGAAGTCACATTCAATTTTGAGATCCTTTTTTGAACTTGTCATTGTCATTGATAATATTTTAAAGTATCTTAATACTACTAAAATACTATTTATAAATAATTGCTTACTTCAGGTTATTTCTGAAAAAGATGGTTAATAATTTGGATTTTGTTCTGGTGTTTGGCTTCATTTGTAATTAATGACATGAATAGAGAGTGCATTGAGCTTCTAATTGTCTTATGTGCTAGTAATAGGATTAAGTATAGCTAATGTAAAGTTAAAATTACAGCCCTTACCCTTAAGGAGTTTACCTGTTGACAATTCCACTTGTAATAAAGAGCTAATTTGGGTACTATTTACACTTAATACTAGTAGTTATTACTAATTAAAGATTTTTCTTCTCCCTACCTAATCTCTACCTCTCAAGCTTCTGCCACACACCTTCAAATTAAGATTCTGAGTTTTTCTCATCTTGTCCTATAGTATTCACTAACAGGGTATTAATTTCTAGTGCTGTTTTTACTTCCCTACCTGTAGGACCTAACTATAGGATTTATATTCTAAATATTGTGTGTATATGTGTATAATCTCTAAAATTCTCTCATCTGAGATAATTTTCATTTAAAAATGAGGGAAGTGTTAATTACAATCACAGGATTTATCAGAGTGCATGTAATTGAGGCTTACCTTGTGTATGGAAAATGTATGGGATAGAAACCATGCCTATTGTCTTCATAATTTTACCTCAGACTTCTTGTATAGGGCATTATGCCTAGCAGGAATTCATTAATTATCCACTGAATCGGTTCTGTTTGTTTACTTCTCATTTACTCTGTAACTCTGTGCAGTGTGCTTCCCTAGTCCATAATACCATTAAAAGTATTCTTGCCATGGTCATTTTTCTAAATCCAAGGGAAATTTTTAAGGTTCTAAGTTATCTTACCTTAATTAAAATGGTTTGAAAGTGTGTTGAGGGCATCTGCCTTGAAATTTTTACTTCTTTGATTTACATAATGATACTTTGATTTTCTGTCTCTCATTTTTCAATAATCCTTTATCTTCTTCCCCTCTTTCTCTGAACATGCTGGTCATGTTGATGTTCTACAGAGTTCCACTTCCAATCCTCTTCTCATTTAATCTCACCAAAAGTATGCCAAAGTTTCAATACCTTTCGACATGGTGATGAATCTCAAGACAGTAATCTTCAACCTAATTTTCCAAAATTATATGTCCATCTCCCCACTAGATATCTCCAACCAGATAATCCAAAGTATAACACCATAAGTGTAATATGTATAAAACCAAACATTTTATCAATTAATAACCTTCTCTACTTTAAATCTGTTTTAATTCTGTGTTCCCTTTGTCAGTGAATGTCCCAGCCTTTCACTCAGCTTTCAACATCACAAAATCAGAAAGCATCATTTAGTTCTCCTTTTTACTCATGTAATCAGCTACCAAATCCTATTCAATCCATTTAGACCTCCTTAATTTGCCCAATTCTTTTTATCTCCTCCAAAATGTTGACTATCATTCTCATTTCTCACTGAGATTATAAAAACAATCTCCTAATCAATCCCATACCTCTAATCCTTACTCCCTTCAAATAAAAAAATATATGATATGCCACGCCTGTTTAAAATCCTTTAGCTATTTCTCATTACCTGTAATAAAAGGTAATGAGACTCAGTTCTTAGACTCTTGCCTAATTAGTGACTGGTTTCTCCATCACTCCATCTCACCACTAATTTCCCACTAAGGCATGGGAACTATTCCCAGTCCCAGAATGTACACTATACCAGTTTCCTCTCCAGTGGTTGCATGTGCTTCCTTTCCCCACTTGGATGACTTCTATTTATCCTCCAGAACTGAAACATCACCTCCTCCAAGAAGCTTCCTCTAAGGTTGCTCTACCTCTGGGGTTCAGCTTTGGGGAACCCTTTATATGTTCCAATATCATCTGTTGTAGTTCTGCCATAGAAATTATTACACTATATTGTATCGTCTCTGTTTTTACCTGTGCTTTCCAATACCCAATTTTATTGAAACTACTTGAGGTAAGAATGATTTAGCATTTGTGTAGCCCAATTCTTGACAGAATACAACTCCTTAATGATTTTGAATGAACGAGTGAATGAAACCAGAATCTGTGTCCCATCAAAACTTCTTTCTTAGGAGGTATATTCTGTTTTCTCAGTATGCACATTGTACACTAGCATCTGTGGTTCTTATTGTTTAAAATTCACTATTTTCTTTCCATGTGGGTGCTTGCTTTATGCTTTCAAAACTTCCCTGGTGGTCCAGTGGTTAAGACTGGGCTTCCAGTGCAGGAAGGGCGGGTTCGATCCCTGGTGGGGGAACTGAGATCCCGCAGGCCATAGGGCGTGGCCAAACAATAAAAAATTTAAAAAAAGGAAATCTAAAATGTGCTTTCTATGGATACAAGGTAACGTAGAGGAAAGTTTTTAACTTTTCCAGATGAGTCATGTTCTATTCTTTGTATGCCGTGGCCATTCATTAAATGACCTCTTTTTCTCAGAAAATATTTATGCTCCTACATATATATTCCTTACTCTACCTAGAAGTTATATGTAGCCTAGTAAATTGTGTTTTGTGAAGTTCATTTAATTGGCTTGGGAAAGTTGGAGGTGACTATCACAACGCTTTAATTTAGTTTCTACTGGATGTTTTGGCTATAATGGAAAAGTTAATAAACTCAAATCTCAATATTTCATTACCGTGTGGTGGACAGATTTATGAAATACAAGGTTGGGAATGCAATGGAGAGAGTCAGAGGTTGATTCTAGATTTAGGAAAGGGAATTCATGGCTTTCTAAAATAATGACATTAAATTTGAGGTTTCTCTCATCTCTCTTTTTTATGTGGGCTCAACAAAACAGTTGCCTGGGCACACACAAAACATTATAAGCCACTCAGTACACAAAAAATACAAAACATGAAATCATAATGTTTTCTTGTTTAGTATAAATAATTGAGAGGTATTTAAAAATGTTACAGGTTACTGTGAAATTCACTACCATTATTGTCATCACCTATTTAATGTTTCTTACTTTTTGGAATGATCCATAAATTATAATATTTAAACAGTGATTCCACTAATATTCTTAGCAATTTTTTATTTTAGGTGCATTAGACTGAAATTAATTCTCTGGAAGGGATTTACATGTATATATTTATACATCTCCATATATATTTCTTTTTTAGGTGGTCAAAGTAGGAGCATTTATTTCTGACATGGAACATATTGAGCCAAAATTTTAAATGGCTCTGATATTTTAAAATGTAACTTTTCTATATTTAATTTACTGAATCCTAGAACAATTGGAAGATCAGATATAATAGAGAGACTTAGTGATTATAGCTTCTGAAAAAGATGTAAATGTTCCTTTTTTATTATTATACAGAATTCTGGTACATGAAGCACTTCTAAATTATAGAGTTATTCTTGGGCAATACGTGTCACATTAGATCTGCTAATTCCACGCAGGAATTATTGTTATTATTACATTGTCTTCATAAAGAATATCACTCATTATTTTACTTAAAGTTTACTCCCTGAGAATACTGAAGGCCATGATCTATAGACAGACAATGAGAATAGTTTAAGAAAGTTAGTTTTCTTTTAGATGGTACTTGAAAAGCAGAAATGAAAGAAAATAAGGGCATTTTTGTCTAAGTTACTTTGTTTATTGAAGTGTTTAATTGTAGTTGCTATATCAACTCATATTAGAACTTTTCTTGTGTGTTTGTTAAGTTCCAGGAAACATTGTTGATTCTTTAGCAAAACCTTTACATCTTAAAGCTTATTTGAAGATTATTGTTTACGTTTTTTTAATGTTTTACCCATAGTCTTCCCACCTTCAATTTTATAATCTTATATGCATTTATTCCTCCTTGAAATTTAATCCGTCAGTTTCTAAGCCATATGCTTTGGATAATTCATTTTTAGTGAGTGCTAAAAATTGTAAATATTAACTACAGTAGAAAAAGAAATTTTAACATGTGCTAGCAAATATCCTCAAATATCAGCAGTAGAAAGAATCTCAACTAAAAATTCCTACCAGAGATGATTTGATCATAAACCTTTCAAGCAGAAAATTGGGAATCACTGTAAAAACAATTCCTCAGGAAGGTATTCAGCTTTCAAATAACCCAGAAACAAAGCAACCCAATGACATTTGCTTTCTGGAAAGGAAACCTCCCTGGTCCCTCCATCTCAGGGTCCTCTGGAAAGCAAGCCTGGAGGAAAACATGACGAACAGAAACGCTTAGAAGTGTGAGCCTTCTGTGATGCACAGGAGGTAAAAATATTTTCCTTTTTTCCTGAACCTTTAGGAGCCAATTAGTTCCAAAGTCTTTTGGAAGTGGTACCGGTGTGAATGGTATAGATTATATAAAGATCATAAAAATAGACACCAGGGGTCATTAACCTATTGGTGAGCTGAAATATGCCCCTAGCCTTTTGTACAACTCAATTCAACCAGTCTGGAAACATTCTGGAACACAAACAAAACTCAGTCTGGAACCACTCAGAACAGAAAGAAACATAAAGATGAATGCCTTGTGTTTCAGTTTTCTTTTAAAGATTATCTTTAAAATTTAAGGTATTTGGTGGGTGTACTCTGCCCCTTGGACTTTATATAAACAGAAACATTATTATACGTGTGTATGTGTGTGTGTGTGTGTGTGTTTATTCAAACTCTACTTTTTCTTTTACTTTAACACAACTTCTAGATTTACACATTTTGAATAAATTTATATGTATATTATATATATATGTATATATATATCTTTTCAGCCACTAATAATTTTCAGAATAAACTTGAATTTAGGAAAGGCATTAGGAATTACAGAAAATCTATTCTAACATTTGACTTAAAACATCATGACAAAACTTCACCACAAGTCTCTAAAATGACCATGTCAGAATTGAGAAATTAAACATAATATACAATTTTAATCTGCTAATATGTATTCCCCAAAGTAAGCAGAGAGGAAAACATGTATTTTATTGTACAGGATACTCTCAGTCACTCATTCAGGTCCTATTTTCTTATATTTAGCTTATACTCAATTATAAAATGCTTGCTTATCTAGTTTGTCATTTCTAACCTACTATTAGCATCAAAAGGAGGCTTCTAGGCTACAGTGTTTTAAATGCAATCAAAAATAGGAAATGATGCCAAGGTAAAATACAATCATAAAGGCTGAAATGTACTAAAGAATTCAACACTATAGTGTAGACTGATGGACAAAAGTTTCCATTCACCTCAACTGTAGAGGGAAGAAAGGAATCTGGCAAACGAGGTGGGTAGAAGGAGCCCCTAGACCTGGGTTAGAGCCCTAGGCTTTCCAGTCCCTTGCGAAGATGATTCTCTTACTGAGCCTCAGTTTATTCTTTTGCAAAATGAAGGGGCCAAACCAGACTAGATTTTTTCATCACTAAAGATCTATTATATAAATAATTATAAGCTGGATTCCTCAGGAACCATATAAGATAGATTTACTGTTTGTTTAAGGGGACAATGTCATACGGAAAGGATTCTTAAAAAACTCCATTAAAATGCATAAAGTATAAAAAAGCATTAGTGATTAAAGTGGGTTAGCTCTGATTATTTGAAAACCTTTATATCTGTATAATAATTTATGTCTAAAAACAGGGAGCAAATTAGGAGTTCCTGCATTTCAACCAAAATTTAAGAGAGATATTACTAATTTAAGAGTACAAGTATGCATTATTGATACTAATTCACATACTTAATATAAAATAACATTTTATATTTCTAAAAATTAGGTTATTGAGTCTAATTAGCTATGTACTCCAGCAAACCCAATTCACTCATAAAATTGAACAAAATAGTATTAGACTGGAAATGCTAACTAAAAATACATCTGCAGCAGTAGGATGTGTAAGGTGATAATAAATTTTCTAGAAAGCTGAGTGGGTTATAAAAGAATAGTTGCATTGATTGATTAATTCAAATTTGGGTATGTTAGGTACACAATTTTTATGCTAAAATAGTAGTGTGCAATTTAGGAATAGCAGTGGTTGACAATATGAAATAGGTTTCTTATTGAAAAATGCATTGAATAGATGTTTGCTCACCAGTAAATCCTATCATTTATATCATATTTTTATTTTGTTTTGTTCATGTTTACTTGATGCAGGAGGAAAATCAGATTGGAGTGGTATTAAAATACTTGGGTTCTCTTGGGCTCTACCTTTAATCGGCTTGGTGGCCCAAAGCAATTCAGTAGGTTGAATTAGAGGTTTTAACTAATGACTATTAGATCCTTTCAATCTCTAAAATAATATAGACTTATGAAGAGTATTTGGGGAAAAAATGGCTAGCAGGATAGTCTGGGATAAATTCTTTTCACAAGTGAGTGTTCATATTTCTCTCCTATCTGAATTTGCCCCGTTCCAACATGACCACTTCTCCAGTAACTTCTGATTCTCATTTCTCTACTACAACTTCACACTTTATTCTCTCAATTCCCTACCTACTCAAACATCAATAATTCTTCTTTTTGAATTCCATGTCTTATAATTCCTATTTCTAATTCTTTTGTCTCCTGTGTCTTTATATATTTCCTTTGCTTTTTTATTTTTAATCTGAGCACAAATATAGGAGTTGGAGTAGCACAAATGTAAATGTGCAGCATGTGTATTAGCAAAACTTTTGGTTCAGAAACAAATATGATGTGTACTTTTTTTACTACATAATGACGCTTAGACTCTGAGCATCACAAACTGGATGATCTAATTAATTTTCCCAATTTAATGAGCATATTGTGTCAGCTATAGACCTGACAAAGTCGGTCCGTAAAGATTGTGTCTGTATGTAGTGCATGTGTCTGTATGTGTTTGTTTAGCTTAAAGTCACATTTTAATTATATATCTACTGATTTTCTAGAAGTTATTGTTAGTTTTAATGAGTTTTATTTTTGGAAAAGGTGACTTTTGTAATTTTAAGATTGGTCTTTATTTAAACTTCATAAATCAAAGTACTTAGCATTTTGGGGGATTCTGACCTTCTATTAAGGTAACACAATACTGCTAATACTCCTAAGAACAATCATATACATTAATGTAACAAATAAATGCCCTGATGGTAAAGAAATTGAGGCAATTTCCTGTATATTGTTTTTAGAAGGTAGTGTCCATTTCTAGCTAATAGATGGAGAGAACTTTGATGTATGTAGTATGGTTTGAAGTGTACTGAAAACACCACATTTCAAAAATACTTTCTATGCTATGCAGTTCCTGTGGATTACTAAGGATTGCTCCTATATTCCAGAAGACACACAACCATGAATGGGAAGTCCAATGTCTTTCAGTTATTAATTTATACTTACAGTGGGTTTGAGTTTTCAAGTATGAGAGTTCTGATCTACAACTTATACTATAGGAAAAGAAAAGAAGAAATATTTGTGAAGGAGTTAAGTATCAAGGAATTTCTGAGGGAAGGTGACCCACCTGTAATGTCAGGGCAAGTTGGATTTTGCAAAGCCAGAGGACAGCATAAGAAGAGAAGGAAATATAAAAAGGAATTGAAAAAGCACATAGACGGGAGATGTGAAGGCAGTGTTCCTGACTTTAGGATGCTGAAATTAAAACTTCATAGCAAATTTCATTAAAAAATTATAGATCTAAATTTTCCTCCTTAAAATTGGGTAGTGAATATTATAGAACAAATTTTAATACACCAGTCAGTTGATAATTCATATTTGGAAGGGGAAACTCCAAGTTACTTTCTGAGAAAATTTCTACTTTTTCTTGCAATAATTTCTGTGTACAAGAGGAGAAGTGGTACATTCTTTTTTAGAGGATTCGTTAAACTTTAATTTTCATAATGCAGCTACAGGCTCATTCTGGGTTTTAGAACATTTGAATTGTCCATTATTTTATAGTAACCCTATATTCTAGTAGTAAGAGAGTAAAGAGTAGTAAGAGAGCAAATTGCAACGGTCTTCTATCTAGCTCCTGTCAAAGGCGAAGTGATGCTTGGAGAAAATTTTATGTTTATGTTATTTGTGCTACTCAAAAATATCTTTGTGTTAAAAGATACCATACAAAATATAACTTGGTCTAAAGATTTTAGTACAACATAAAACCACTTTGAATGAATTCAGTTTTGAAGCTCACAATGTGAAGCAAGGTTATGCTGAATAGTAACTCCCTAATCTCAGAGACTTCAGATAGGTTTTATTTCTTGTCCATGCCTTATGTTCATTTCTAGTCTCAGATGCCCTGCTCTGAATTATTCTCACTCTGGTACACAGGCTAAGGAATGGCTACTATCATGAACATCATCACTGTACCATGAGAGAAGGAAAAGAGTGCTATGGAGAACCCACTTGGGCAATTAAGTAACACATGGCACTTACACTTAGGAACCATTAACTAAACCCTTCATATGGCTGGACAACCACAGTGAGCAAAGAAGCGCAGCTGTCATCTCTGTCTAGAAGAATGAGAATTGGAAATATCCAGGGAGTAGAATATATAATCAATACATACATAAATACCATAAACGAATATTAAAAAATATTTTTACATGGTCTTTTTCACCAAGTTATACATATATTTGTTATATATATATTTGTTATACATATATTACTAAGAATATTTGTTATATGTATACTTGTTATACATATATTACTAAGAATATTTGTTATATGTATACTTGTTATACATATATTACTAAGAATATTTTTTATAAAAGTTAGAGTCTACTATATAAGATCCACATGAAGACTTATTTTAGATTTTAAAATTAAGGAAAGTTTCATTTTTGTTACTTTTTACCCTGAGATTTACTTCCTGTCTGATAAGCTTCACTGTATAATTGACAGTTTTTTTCTTTTGTGTCATGATTGTCAGGAAACTTAAGATAAATTTGAAATTCAATCAAGAGTAATTTTCTGAATTTTAGAATTATAAGGTTTTGTTTGTTTTTTTTTTCCTTAAGAAGCATTTGCTATTTGTATTTCTAGTTTAATATTTAGGTTAAACATTTAAAAGAATAAATGAAATAGATCTTTCTGGGAAAATAGGTCATTATGACTTTGTTCTACAGTGAACCCTAATTTCTTTTAAAAAAATTATTGTTTTAATGTGGTAAAAAAACTTAATCTGACATTTACCCTTTTAACTGAGTTTTAAGTGTACGATACAATATTAACTGTAGGCACAATGTTGTACAGTAGTTCTATAGAACTTATTCATCTTGTATTACTGGCTTTAAACCTGTTCATCAGTAGTTCCCCATTTTCTCCTCTTTCCTGCCCCTGGCAACCACCATTCTTTCTGTTTCTATAAGTTTGGCTATTTTAGTATCGTTTAGAAGTGGAGTCATGCACTATTTGTCTTTCTGTGACTGGCTTATTCCACTTAGTATTATGTCTTCAAGTTTCATCCGTGTTTTCACATATTGAGAATTCCTTTCTTTTTTTAAGGCTGAATAGTTTTCCATTGTATGTATATACCACATTGTCTTTATCCATTCAGCCTTCAATGAACATTTAGGTTGTTTCCACTTCATGGCTATTTTCAATAATGCTGCAATGAATGTGAACCTGCTAGTGTATCCTCAAGATCCTGAGTTCAGCTCTTTTGGATTTATACCAAGAAGTGAGAATCCTGGATCATATGGTATTTCTATTTTTATATGTTTAAGAAAACTTGATACTGTTTTACATAGTTTCACTATTTTGCCTTCCCACCAATGGGAAGGGTATAAGGGCCCCAATTTTCTATATTTTTGCCAAGGTTTTGTCTTTTTTTTTCTTATAACAGCCATCCTGACATCCTGTGAGGTGATTTCATTGTGGTTTTGATTTGTATTTCCCTGATGATTAGTGATGTTGAGCAGTTTTTCATATACCTGTTGGCCATTTGTATGTCTTCTTTGGAGAAATGTCTATTAAGTTCCTCTGCCCATTTTTAAATCGGGTTATTTGTTTTTATGCTATTGAGTTGTGGAGTTCCTTATATATTTTGAGCTCAACCATTTATCAAATATATGGTTTGCAAATATTTTCTCCCATTCTGTAGAGTGTCTTTTCATTCTGTTGATTATTTCCTTTGCTATTCAGAAGCTTTTTGGTTTGATGTAGTCCCACGTGTCTATTTTTGCTTTTGTGGTCTTTGCTTTTGGTATCATAGTTGTGAAATCATTGCCAAGACCAATGTCATAAAGCATTTCCCCTGTGTTTTCTTCCAGGAGTTTTACAGTTTCAGGTGTAATGTTTAAGTGTTTTATGTTTAATGTTAATGTTTAATGTTTAATCCATTCTGAGTTGATTGTTGTGTATGGTATAAGTGTCTGATTTCATTCTTTTGCATGTGGATATCCAGTTTTCCCAGCACCATTTATGAAAAAGACTTATCCTTTCCATACTGTGCATTCTTGCCACTCTCATTGAAGATTAATTGACCTTATATGCATGGATTTATTTCTGCACTCTCTATTCTGTTTTGTCTATATGTCTGTTTTTATGCCAGCACCATCCTGTTTTGATTGCTGTAACTTTGTAATATATTTTGAAATCAGGAAGTGTGATGCCTCCAGTTTTGTTCTCTCTCAAGTATGATTTGGCTGTTCATGTTCTTTTGTGGTTCCATATGAATTTTTTTTTGTACTTCTGTAAAAAAATATCAATGGGAATTTGATAGAGATTGCACTGAATCTGTAGATTACTGGGTATCATGGAACTTTTAATATTGTTTCTTCCAATTCATTATCACAGAATGCCTTCCCATTTGTGTCTTCTTTAATTTCTTTCATTAATTTTTTTGGAATTTTCAGTACATAAATCTTTCACCTTTTTAGTTATTTATACTCAAATATTTTCTGTGTGCTATTGTAAATGGGGTTTTTCTCTTCACATAGTTCATTGGTAGTGTATAAAAATGCAAATGATTTTTATATGTTGATTTTGTATATTGCAACTTTGAGGAATTTGATTATTAGTTCTAACAGTTTTTTGCAGAGTATTTATGGTTTTCTACATACAAGATTATGTCATCTGGAAGAGGGACTTCTTATTAGATTTGGATGCTTTTCAGTTCTTTTTCTTGCCTAATTGCTCAGGCTAAGATTTCCAATACTATATTAAAGAGGAAAAAGTGGCATCTTTGCCTTGTTACTGATCTTAGATTTTTTTTAAAAACTTATTTTTTCACCATTGAGTCTAATGTTAGCTGTGGGCTTTTTATATATGGCCTTTATTGTGTGGAGGTACTTTCCTTCTATTCCTAGTTTGTTGAGATTTTTATCATGAAAGAGTATGGAATTTTACGAAACACTTTTTTTTTCGCATCTATTGACAATCATGTGATTTTTATCTTTCATTGTATTAATGTGGTGTATCACATAAATTGATTTTTCTATTTTGAACCACCCTTGAATTCCAAGGATACATACTTGAAATTTATTCATGGTGTATGATCCTTTAATGTATTGTTGGATTCAGTTTGCTAGTATTTTGTTGGTAATTTTTACATCTATATTCATCAGGGATATTGGCCTGTAGTTTTTCTTTTTCATGGTGTCTTTGTCTAGCTTTGGTATTAGGGCAATGTTGGCTTCATAACATAAGTTTGGAAGTGATCCAAACTCAAATTTTTGGAAGAGTTTGAGAAGTATTGCAATAATTTGTCTTTAAATGTCCTGTAGAATTCACCAATGAAGTCATCTGGTTCTGGACTTCCTTTGTTGGGAGGCTTTTGATTACTGGTTCCATCTCCATACTAGTTATAGATCTGTTTAAACTTACTATTTCTCCATACGAGTTATAGATCTGTTTAAACTTACTATTTCTTATAATCTTAGGATAGTTATAAGACAGAATGTGAATGTTACAATCTTTGACAATGTAAAGCATAGTTAATAGAGAATGGAGAAGAAAGGAAAAAGAGAGGTTAGATGAAGTTATATCTTCCTATTATAAATAGTGTATTGTAATTTTTGAGCACTTACCATAGAAAGACATTGTGCTAAATGCTTCACATCCAATAATTCATTTAAAAACTCAAATTCATGAACCAGGTTTTTTTACATGAAAAACCTGGAGGCACACAGATATCAAAGGATTTGACCACGATTGAGTGAAAATGCCAAAAAGTGATTGAATTATAGAAAGAGCCTAAAGTATTAAAGTATTAATTTAAAGTATTGTTTAAATTTATAAATGTAAATAAGGGATTAAAATCATTCTAGAGCTATATTTGGAGGAAGATGCAGAAATAGAAGAACAAGCACAAATGCTTTAAATGTGTTAATACTTATTAATCAGACTTACATGCTATATAATGTCTGAAGTTAATCAACAATAGTATATATTTAGATATTTATTTATAAATATGGTAAAAACTATCAGAAGATTTTAAAACAGTAACAGTTAAACGGTTTTGCCTAACAAAGGAAGAATAAATATGGGGAACGTTAAGGAAGATGTTTGTTTTGCTACCATGTGTAAAAATTATTTGATTTTTTAAAATGTAAAATTATTATATATTATAGAATTTCAGCAAAGCAAAAATATTGTCAATTTTAAGTGCAGTGATATATAAAATATGTATTTGTTTATCTCATAATTGTTATGACAAAATGCTATCTTATCACAAAATTTTTGTTTTACAAAAAACAAACTTTTTTACAAAAAGTTTTACATACTTTTACATACTTCCAGAAAGAACTTATGGAAGGAATTTATTTGTACCTATTTACACATGTATTTTTATCACATACTGTATTAGGCATGAAAAAAAAAGGATACTGTAACCAAAATGAATTTTATAGTATACCTTTTGCACGGTCTACCCCTTTCCCATCTAAAGTGTTCTGCTCTTAAGCTCTTTGCATTGTGTCAGTGTCACTTTAGCAGAAATATAGCAGCCATTTTGTCAGGGAAAAAAAAAAGAAAAAAGAAAAAAACAGGTAGCTTCTTGCATATTTGGTCTGCTCTTTAGAATACATTTCAAAAAGATGAATTATTAGGCATTTTTTTTAGTAGTCTTGTGGCCTATTTTTAATTTGATAAATAAAAGCAGTAATAGTTTAGCTGGCTCTTGTTTGATTCTACATGTTCCCTGAGAAATTCATCAAAACCATGACAATTGGAAAATAACATGCAAAAAGAAAGATTTTAGAAGTCTCATTTTTAAAATACATTTTAATTTGCATATTTTTCTCAATATACCCATGTATGCAAATAAGGTTTTTTAAGTACAAGTAACAGAAAAAAGTGTTATAAACATGACAATGATGTTGTAAAAGCTAATGTGCCCATGTGTGACTATGTGGGACTGAATACTTCGGAGCCTAATAAGTCATGTCCAGATATTTGATATTTTATATGAATGCAAACTCATTTAAGAAGATTAAAATGGCTACAGTTTATCAAAAGGGCCACTTTGGAGTGGTTAGCCCTAATGATGGGTCTGTTAGACATACTCTGAAAGCATAAATGAGAGAAGAGTTGTCTCTGATTATTTTCTCTCTTCTCTCAAGCATTCCTCTCCCAATTCCTATTTGCCTTTGGTTAAATTTTGCCAAATTTCTTTCTAGGAATTTGGCACTAATTTACCATTGCCCCACTAGTATAAAATAGAGCTCACTTCTGAAAAACTCAGGCCTTATAAGATTACCATTAAAAAGAAAAAGAAAAAGTTTGTGTCTTTTGAGTTAAAAATGGCCTCTAAATTTAAATTGCATTTATTTGGCTTCAGTAAGTTTTGAAATGTTTTCACATTCTATTGCTTTTGTAGGTGAATTCACAATCCCGTTTATGGAAGTTCTTTTATAATTTTTTATTCATGTCTCTTGCTTTTAGTTATGTATATATTGAGAAATTTCACAGTGAGAGTAGTATTAATGACTGTATTAATATGTGCACAAAAAATTATTTTGTTCTTATATGCATAATTTCATGTTTTTAAACATATAAATCCCAATTTTATCTGTAATTTTATTTTTGATACGGTGTTAATTCAGAAAATTCTCATAGCATATTATTATTCAACATCAGTTAATGTATCCAAAATTCTCAGTGCTATTTAAAATTTAAACTTATATTATTCCTACAGGGAAATAAGTTGGGGAAAATAATATCAAATTCAAGTTGATCTTTCCTTATTTCCTTTACAGAACTTACCACATTGTATCACAATTGTTTATTTGCTGTCTCCTCACTAGACTTTTGCAGTGTTAATACCTTCAACTGGTATTACAGTAAGTAGTGCAATAGAAAATACTCAGAGAATATTTTGAATAAATGAATGACTTCATTAATATGTGCACAAAAAATGAATAATGCATAATCCCTTGTAGCCATTATTGATGATTATTTATTTATTATTTATTATTTATTATTTTAATCTATATACTTGAAGAGTCTATTCTTTTGGGTTTTTTTTGTTTGTTCTTTTGCAGGTGTAGTATATTGTAAAGTGTGATAGGCAGATAAGTTTCCTGATATCCATAAAAAAATTATTATGATGGAGATGTTTACATTTCTTACAGATTACCTTTAGATTGCACACTGACATTTCTCTTGGTATTGTCAATTTTCGTCCATCAATTCAAATCTATATTATAATTTCCACAACCTGTAGTTAATATCTGAAGACAGTTCCCACACATACACTGTGAGTGTTTTAGAGCATGTTTCTCAAGGAAAGAAACTGAAAACCTGTAACGTGGTTGAGTCACCTTGTAATGCATCATCTGCATCAGAGGCAGTCAATTTGCATATATACTGTGAACATTTTCTTACAGAAAGCTATAAACTATCTTCTTTTTATAATGTTAGTATATTCTGACAGATTTCTGACATATGGAAATAAAGTATTTTGCGGAAGGATCTTGTCTTGATAATTTGTGTAAAAGCACTATAGAGGCTAGTAGTGACCCTGTTGGCAAACATGTCACAATGTATTTTATTTCTTCAAATAAAATGAAATGTTGACTTGATATGCTTGATGGAGACTCTTTAAACTTGGTCAGATTTGACAATGATGTCAATATTATCTAGTTATCTTTCTTAACATGATGCATTAGTATGCTCAAAGTACATAAACTTAAATATATAGCAATTAATAAAAGCATTTTCTTGAGTTAGTAATATATTACATTTAGATAATGCTTAAGAGTGATTTTTTATAATAAATTCAGCTTGAAGCTAGTTATTTCCTATATGCAGTTATATAATCTTGTCAGCTCAGTCTTCACTTTAAGTCCTTGCATCATATAATACCAAATTTATATGATTTTCTTGCAAGAGTTACTTAGGAGTTGAGATTTCTTTTCTGCAAAAACAACTTTCTCATTATATGGTCAGCATTATGCATATATTTAAAATTTTCTTCATTCATTCATTTCATTTCTACCTCTGCAGAGTTCATAATTAATGTTCAGAAGCCAGATTTAATTAAGAGGGTGCCAAAGAAGTGTATGTTGGTTCTGAGTGATTTGGGAGTAGGATTGTTTTCTACATTCATTTCAAGTTTGTAATTAAGCAAAATAGCTTTAGATGGAAAGATGATTTAGCATCCTTAACTAAACACCCACGTTTTTAAACAAACTTGTAATTTGCATATTCTAGGTGATTTGCATTTGCCGAGCTTATGCTATACCAGGCTATTTGAATTTACGTGAGTGGGCGGGAAAATGGCACAATGTATCAATGCCTATAACAACAACAAAAAAACCCAGCTGAACACTGTTTATAAAGTGCCCTTGAACTTCTTTATAGTGATATGCCAATGATCATGCCAGCTGCTTCAGGTGTAATTGGTATGATCAACGAAGAGCTACCATGTCAGAAATAAGAAGGTAATAAGTGAAGGGAGGTGGAACCAAAGGAAATAATTACATTTGTGTACTTCAAAATGTATTTGATTGGAATTTAAATTAATAAGCCTTCTTGAACAGGTAGGACTTTATTATTATATGTGAATAACTTTGATTTCATGCATTTACTGTTGAGAAGTAATGTAATGTAGTATTTTTTTTCTTCAGGTTTTAATTAAACATGACCCTAAGATAGAATCAAAAACCAAGGAATGAAATCACACTTTAAAACATGATCAAAAAATATGTGCATAGTTAATCAAACATTCAACCCAACTGGCCCAGGCCAAAAATAAAGCCAAAAAAAGGGAATTTTAACATAAATTTTAAGTAATTATTTATATTCATAAAAAATACTTCTTAAAATAATATGTGTTTTTCAGTTACCTCTAAGATCTCTTTGGCTGGTAACTAACAATTTTTGCAACTTTGGAAGGTTGAATACACTTTCATTATTAAAAATATGTTCAGTAATAATCCAATCAACGTGGTGTAGTCATTGCTGAAATATTTTTATTACAGAGCTTAAATGAGACATTAAATTGAAAGATTTGTCTTTGTTCTTTTCTCTCTGTCAACCCCACCTCCACATCAGCAACTCTCCCCTCTGGAGAGTGTATTCCTTCTTTCTGCTTGTTTTGCCTTCACTGAAGCTAGTTTCATGTATATTACATATAACCTAAAGTTATAAGTAAACTGAAGTACTAGTGTACCCTTCTTTTAAGCTCTTCCGAAATGAAAAGTTCATCTTAAAAAGAATTAAAGATAATTTGGATATAATTAATCATATTTTCCCTTCAGTTATCATTTAAAATTAAAAGTATATAATCCTCAAATTTGAGGGAATCAAGTTAAAAATTACCCTTAGTAGCAATAAGCTGTTTTGGGAGAAAACTGATAAAATGTCCTGATATATATATATATATATATATATATATATATATATATAAAATGGCATTCATATTGCAGTGGCAGAATTTAAACATTCAGCTGTCTCAATGCCTTGAAAATAGAGTCTTAGGAAAGACAAACAGTTCTTTGATGCATTCACCATTCATTTACTAGCTTATTATCCAGTAGAAGAGAAAGAAGTTAATTATTACCCAGTTAAATGTAAAATTACAATCTAAAATAATACTGATGAAATGAAAGTTTCTTCTTGAAATGGTAGATTCTGTCATATATTTTTGCATTCATACTAAAGTAAATAAATATTTCTTTTCAAATCCCTACCATTTTAGAATTTTTTATAAACTAAATTTATCTTATGGGTAGCATGCTGCTTTTCTTTAACAATCTTACATAGTAGAAATATTTTTCATACATATGTGTAGTATATTCTTGGGGATTAGAACCAGTTTAACTTTTTTCAGGCAGAAATTTTACATGTTATTAAAAATGTTAACATATTTCAGTATTTTGATATATTTATTACATTTGTGAATTTTATTATATCAACTTTTTGACAAGTTAATACATATTACCATTTTGAATTATTTTTTTCTGAGTGTGAGAGAACTTCAGGGAACTCCTAGTAAGTATTTATGTATACACATATATAAATAGTACAGAATATAATTTCTGAAACTTTATTCTTTATTTTGTTTTATGAGAGAACAAAGTAGAAGACCTGAAAGTTTTTTTCTTTCCTTCTCACATTAAAATTTGGATTTTTACATTCACTGTAATAGTTACAAATTGTTCATTTAAGAGGGCAATGCCACTGGCAATATTTATTAACCCCAGGGAAGAATATCAACACTATTCATTTACTTATCATGACCATAATTTTCTCTACATTTATTGGAATAATGGATAAGCAATTTATTGGGAAAATGAATAAATGAAGTCATTAAATAATGTTTTACATATTTTATTAACTATTTACATATATAGAAATAATTATTATATCATTTTCATTCTTATATCAGAATTTCCAATTATTTCTATTTCCTATTCTTTACATTTATATCTCCAGCTATAATTTGAAATTCATCTAGAAAGATGAGCAATTATAATGACCGCTCACACATTTATAGAAGCAATGTGTTTATTGGGAAAAAAATGGAAATGTAAATTTAACCAGAATTATAGCTGTGAATATAATTGTGAGGTAGGAAAGCTTTTGTTTTATTTAGCAGCAGATATTTTAAAATTTAATTTAATTTATTTTTTTATACAGCAGGTTCTTATTAGTTATCTATTTTATACATATTAGTGTATATATGTCAATCCCAATCTCCCAATTCATCCCACCCCCACTTTCCCCCCTTGCTGTCCATACGTTTATACTCTACATCTGTGTCTCTATTTCTGCCTTGTAAACTGGTTCATCTGTACCAGTTTTCTAGATTCCACATATGTGCGTTAATATACAATATTTGTTTCTCTGTTTCTGACTTACTTCACTCAGTATGACAGTCTCTAGGTCCATCCATGTCTCTACAAATGACCCAATTTTGTTCCTTTTTATGGCTGAGTAATACTCCATTGTATATATACACCACATCTTCTTTATCCATTCATCTGTCGATGGGCATTTAGGTTGCTTCCATGACCTGGCTACTGTAAATAGTGCTGCAATGAACATTGGGATGCAGGTGTCTTTTTGAATTATGGTTTTCTCTGGGCATATGCCCAGTGTGGGATTGCTGTGTCATATGGTAATTCTATTTTTAGTTTTTTAAGGAACCTCCATACTGTTCTCCACAGTGGCTGTATCAATTTACATTCCCACCAACAGTGCAAGAGGGTTCCCTTTACTCTACACCCTCTCCAGCATTTGTTGTTTGTAGATTTTCTGATGATGTCCATTCTAACTGGTGTGAGGTGATACCTCATTGTAGTTTTGATTTGCATTTCTCTAATAATTAGTGATGTTGAGCAGCTTTTCATGTGCCTCTTGGCCATCTGTATGTCTTCTTTGGAGAAATGTCTATTTAGGTCTCCTGCCCATTTTTGGATTGGATTGTTTGTTTTTTTAATATTGAGCTGCATGAGCTGTATATATATTTTGGAGATTAATCCTTTGTCCGTTGATTCGTTTGCAAATATTTTCTCCCATTCAGAGGGTTGTCTTTTCATCTTGTTTATAGTTTCTTTGCTGTGCAAAAGCTTTTAAGTTTCATTAGGTCTCATTTGTCTATTTTTTTAATTTCCGTTACTCTAGGAGGTGGGTCAAAAAAGATTTTGCTGTGGTTTATGTCAAAGAGTGTTCTTCCCATGTTTTCCTCTAAGAGTTTTATAGTGTCCTGTCTTACATTTAGGTCTTTTATCCATTTTGAGTTTATTTTTATGTATGATGGTAGGAAGTGTTCTAATTTCATTCTTTTACATGTAGCTGTCCAGTTTTCCCAGCACCACTTATTGAAGAGGCTGTCTTTTCTCCATTGTATATCCTTGCCTCCTTTGTCATTTATTAGTTGACCATATGTGCGTGGGTTTATCTCTGGGTTTTCTATCCTGTTCCGTTTATCTATATTCCTGGTTTTGTGCCAGTACCATATTGTCTTGATTACTGTAGATTTGTAGTATAGTCTAAATTCAGGGAGCCTGATTCCTCCAGCTCCATTTTTCTTTCTCAAGATTGCTTTGGCTATTTGGGGTCTTTTGTGTCTCCATACAAATTTTAAGATTTTTTCTTCTAGTTCTGGAAAAAATGCCATTGGTAGTTTGATAGCGATTTCATTGAATCTGTAGATTGCCTTGGGTAGTATAGTCATTTTCACAATATTGATTCTTCCAATCCAAGAACATGGTATATCTCTCCATCTGTTTGTGTCATCTTTGATTTCTCTCATTGGTCTTATAGTTTTCTGAGTACAGGTCTTTTACCTCCTTAGTTAGGTATAGTCCTAGGTATTTTATTCTTTTTGTTGCAAAGGTAAATGGGAGTGTTTCCTTAGTTTCTTTTTCAAATTTTTCATGAGTGTATAGGAATGCAAGAGATTTCTGTGCATTAATTTTGTATTCTGCAACTTTACCAAATCCATTGATTAGCTCTAGTAGTTTTCTGGTGGCATCTATAGGAGTCTCTCTGTATAGTATCATGTCATCTGCAAACAGTGACAGTTTTACTTTTTCTTTTCCAATTTGTATTCTTTTTATTTCTATTTCTTCTCTGATTGCCATGTCTAGGACTTCCATAACTATGTTGAATGATAGTGGTGAGAGTGGGCAACCTTGTCTTGTTCCTGATCTTAGTGGAAATGGTTTCACTTTTCACCATTGAGAATGATGTTGGCTGTGGGTTTGTCATATATGGCCTTTATTATGTTGAGATAGGTTCCCTCTATGCCCACTTGCTGGAGAGTTTTTATCATAAATCAGTATTGAATTTTGTCAAAAGCTTTTTCTCCATCTATTGAGATGATCATATGGTTTTTTGGGGTATTTTTTTGTGGTACGCAGGCCTCTCACTGTCACGGCCTCTCCCGTTGTGGAGCACAGGCTCCGGACGCGCAGGCTCAGTAGCCATGGCTCATGGGCCCAGCCACTCCGTGGCATGTGGGATCCTCCCAGACCAGGGCACGAACCCGTGTCCCCTGCATTGGCACGTGGACTCTCAACCACTGTGCCACCAGAGAAGCCCGATCATATGGTTTTTATTCTTCAGATTTTTTAAAGGAACTCCTTTATTTATTTATTTATTTATTTTTGGCTGTGTTGGGTCTTCGTTTCTGTGTGAGGGCTTTCTCTAGTTGTGGCAAGCGGGGACCACTCTTCATCGTGGTGCACAGGCCTCTCATTATCACAGCCTCTCTTGTTGCAGAGCACAGGCTTCAGACATGCAGGTTCAGTAGTTGTGGGTAATTCTATTTTTAGTTTTTTAAGGAACCTCCATACTGTTCTCCATAGTGGCTGTATCAATTTACATTCCCACCAACAGTGCAAGAGGGTTCCCTTTTCTCCACACCCTCTCCAGCATTTGTTGTTTGTAGATTTTCTGATGATGTCCATTCTAACTGGTGTGAGGTGATACCTCATTGTAGTTTTGATTTGCATTTCTCTAATAATTAGTGATGTTGAGCAGCTTTTCATGTGCCTCTTGGCCATCTGTATGTCTTCTTTGGAGAAATGTCTATTTAGGTCTCCTGCCCATTTTTGGATTGGATTGTTTGTTTTTTTAATATTGAGCTGCATGAGCTGTATATATATTTTGGAGATTAATCCTTTGTCCGTTGATTCGTTTGCAAATATTTTCTCCCATTCAGAGGGTTGTCTTTTCATCTTGTTTATAGTTTCTTTGCTGTGCAAAAGCTTTTAAGTTTCATTAGGTCTCATTTGTCTATTTTTTTAATTTCCGTTACTCTAGGAGGTGGGTCAAAAAAGATTTTGCTGTGGTTTATGTCAAAGAGTGTTCTTCCCATGTTTTCCTCTAAGAGTTTTATAGTGTCCTGTCTTACATTTAGGTCTTTTATCCATTTTGAGTTTATTTTTATGTATGATGGTAGGAAGTGTTCTAATTTCATTCTTTTACATGTAGCTGTCCAGTTTTCCCAGCACCACTTATTGAAGAGGCTGTCTTTTCTCCATTGTATATCCTTGCCTCCTTTGTCATTTATTAGTTGACCATATGTGCGTGGGTTTATCTCTGGGTTTTCTATCCTGTTCCGTTTATCTATATTCCTGGTTTTGTGCCAGTACCATATTGTCTTGATTACTGTAGATTTGTAGTATAGTCTAAATTCAGGGAGCCTGATTCCTCCAGCTCCATTTTTCTTTCTCAAGATTGCTTTGGCTATTTGGGGTCTTTTGTGTCTCCATACAAATTTTAAGATTTTTTCTTCTAGTTCTGGAAAAAATGCCATTGGTAGTTTGATAGCGATTTCATTGAATCTGTAGATTGCCTTGGGTAGTATAGTCATTTTCACAATATTGATTCTTCCAATCCAAGAACATGGTATATCTCTCCATCTGTTTGTGTCATCTTTGATTTCTCTCATTGGTCTTATAGTTTTCTGAGTACAGGTCTTTTACCTCCTTAGTTAGGTATAGTCCTAGGTATTTTATTCTTTTTGTTGCAAAGGTAAATGGGAGTGTTTCCTTAGTTTCTTTTTCAAATTTTTCATGAGTGTATAGGAATGCAAGAGATTTCTGTGCATTAATTTTGTATTCTGCAACTTTACCAAATCCATTGATTAGCTCTAGTAGTTTTCTGGTGGCATCTATAGGAGTCTCTCTGTATAGTATCATGTCATCTGCAAACAGTGACAGTTTTACTTTTTCTTTTCCAATTTGTATTCTTTTTATTTCTATTTCTTCTCTGATTGCCATGTCTAGGACTTCCATAACTATGTTGAATGATAGTGGTGAGAGTGGGCAACCTTGTCTTGTTCCTGATCTTAGTGGAAATGGTTTCACTTTTCACCATTGAGAATGATGTTGGCTGTGGGTTTGTCATATATGGCCTTTATTATGTTGAGATAGGTTCCCTCTATGCCCACTTGCTGGAGAGTTTTTATCATAAATCAGTATTGAATTTTGTCAAAAGCTTTTTCTCCATCTATTGAGATGATCATATGGTTTTTTGGGGTATTTTTTTGTGGTACGCAGGCCTCTCACTGTCACGGCCTCTCCCGTTGTGGAGCACAGGCTCCGGACGCGCAGGCTCAGTAGCCATGGCTCATGGGCCCAGCCACTCCGTGGCATGTGGGATCCTCCCAGACCAGGGCACGAACCCGTGTCCCCTGCATTGGCACGTGGACTCTCAACCACTGTGCCACCAGAGAAGCCCGATCATATGGTTTTTATTCTTCAGATTTTTTAAAGGAACTCCTTTATTTATTTATTTATTTATTTTTGGCTGTGTTGGGTCTTCGTTTCTGTGTGAGGGCTTTCTCTAGTTGTGGCAAGCGGGGACCACTCTTCATCGTGGTGCACAGGCCTCTCATTATCACAGCCTCTCTTGTTGCAGAGCACAGGCTTCAGACATGCAGGTTCAGTAGTTGTGGCTCATGGGCCTAGTTGCTCCATGGCATGTGGGATCTTCCAAACCAGGGCTCAAACCCATATCCCCTGCATTGGCAGGCAGATTCTCAAACACTGTGCCACCAGGGAAGCCCATTCTTCAGTTTCTTAGGTTGGTGTATGACATTGATTGATTTGCATGTATTGAAGAATCCTTTCATTCCTGGGATAAATCCCAGTTGAAAATGGTGTATGATCCTTTTAATGTGTTGTTGGATTTTGTTTGCTAGTATTTTGTTGAGGATTTTTGCATCTATATTCATCAGTGATATTGGTCTGTAATTTTCTTTTTTTGTAGTATCTCTGTCTGGTTTTGGTATCAGGGTGACGGTGGGCTAGTAGAATGACTTTGGGAGTGTTCCTTCCTCTGCAATTTTTTGGAAGAGTTTGAGAAGGATGCGTGTTAGCCCTTCTCTCCGTGTTTGATAGAATTCACCTGTGAAGCCATCTGGTCCTGGACTTTCGTTTGTTGGAAAATTTTTAATCACAGTTTCAATTTCATTACTTGTGATTGGTCTGTTTATATTTTCTATTTCTTCCTGGTTCAGTCTTGGAAGTTTATACCTTTCTAAGAATTTGTCCATTTCTTCCAGGTTGTCCGTTTTATTGGAATAGAGCTGCCTGTAGTAGTCTCTTATGATGCTTTGTATTTCTGCAGTGTCTGTTGTAACTTCTCTTTTTCATTTCTAATTTTATTGATTTGAGTCCTCTCCCTCTTTTTCTTGATGAGTCTTGCTAAGGGTTTATCAATTTTGTTTATCTTCTCAAAGAACCAACTTTTAGTTTTATTGTACTTTACTATTGTTTTCTTTGTTTCTATTTCATTTATTTCTGCTCTGATCTTTATGATCTCTTTCCTTCTACTAACTTTGGGTTTTGCTTGTTCTTCTTTCTCTAGTTCCTTTAGGTGTAAGGTTAGATTGTTTATTTGAATTTTTTCTTGTTTCTTAAGGTAGGATTGTATTGCTATAAACTTCCCTCTTAGAACTGCTTTTGCTGTATCCCATAGGTTTTGGATCACCATATTTTCGTGGTCATTTGTCTCTTGGTATTTTCGGATTTCCTCTTTAATTTCTTCAGTGACCTCTTGGTTATTTAGTAACGTATTGTTTAGCCTCCATGTGTTTGTGGTTTTTAGGGTTTTTTCCCTTTAATTGTTTTCTAATCTCATAGCGCTGTTGTCGGGAAAGATGCTTGATATGATTTCAGTTTTCTTAAATTTACTGAGGTTTGATTAGTGACCCAGGGTGTGAGCTATCCTGAAGAATGTGCTGTGTGAAGTTGAGAAGAAAGTATGATCTGCTGTTTTTGGATGGAATATTCTATAAATATCAAATGGTCTATTGTGTCATTTAAAGCTTGTGTTTCCTAATTAATTTTCTGTCTGGCTGATCTGTCCATTGGTGTAATTGAGGCCTTAAACTCCCCCACTATCTCTGTGTTACTATCGATTTCTACTTTTATAGCTGTTAGCATTTGCCTTATGTATTGAGGTGCTCCTGTGTTGGGTGCATATATATTTATAATTGTTATATCTTCTTCTTGGATTGATCCCTTGATCATTATGTAGTGTCCTTCCTTCAGTGGTCTGAAGTGTGTCTCTTGTAGACAGCATATGTATGGGTCTTGTTTTTGTATCCATTCTGCAAGCCTGTGTCTTTTGGTTAGAACATTTTATCCATTCATATTTAATGTAATTTTTTTTTTTTTTTTTTTTGCGGTACGCAGGCCTATCACTGTTGTGCCCTCTCCTGTTGCAGAGCACAGGCTCTGGACGCGCAGGCTCAGCGGCCATGGCTCACAGGCCCAGCCACTCCATGGCATGTGGGATCTTCCCAGACCGGGGCACGAACCCGTGTCTCCTGCCTCGGCAGGCGGACTCTCAACCGCTGCACCACCAGGGAAGCCCTAATGTAATTATTGATATGTATGTTCCTATAACCATTTTTTTAATTGTTTTGGGGGTTTTTTTGTAGGTCCTTTTCTTCTCTTATTTTTCCCATTTAGAGAAGTTCCTTTAGCATTTGTTGTAGAGCTCGTTTGGTGGTGCTGAATTCTCTTAGCTTTTGCTTGGGTGTAAAGCTTTTATTTCTCCATTGAATCTGAATGAGATCCTTGTCAGGTAGCGTAATCTTGGTTGTAGGTTCTTCCCTTTCATCACTTTAAATATATCCTGCCACTCCGTTTTGGCTTGTAGAATTTCTGCTGAGAAATCATCTGTTAACCTTATGGGAGTTCCCTAGTATGTTTTCTGTCATTTTTCTCTTGTTGCCTTTAATAATTTTTCTTTGTCTTTAATTTTTATCAATTTGATTACTATGTATATTGGCATGTTTCTCCTTGGGTTTATCCTTCCTGGGACTCTCTGCCCTTCCTGGACTTGGGTGGCTATTTCCTTTCCCATGTTAGGGAAGTTTTTGACTATAATCTCTTCAAATATTTTCTGGGGTCTTTTTTTCTCTCTTCTCCTTCTGGGACCCCTATAATGAGCATGTTGCTGCGTTTAATGTTGTCCCAGCACTCTCTTAGACTGTCTTCATTTCTTTTCATTCTTTTTTCTTTATTCTCTTCCATAGCAGTGATTTCTAACTTTCTTTTTTCCAGGTCGCTTTTCCGTTCTTCTGCCTCAGTTATTCTATTATTGATTCTTTCTAGTGTATTTTTTTCTTTCAATTCTTGTATTGTTCATCTCTGTTTGTTTGTTCTTTAATTCTTCTAGGTCCTTGTTAAACATTTCTTGCATCTTCTCGATCTTTGCCTCCATTCTTTTTCCAAGGTCCTGGATCATTTTCATGATCATTATTCTGAATTATTTTTCTGGAAGGTTGCCTATCTCCACTTCATGTAGTTGTTTCTCTGGGTTTTTATCTTTTTCCTTCATCTGGTACATAGTCCTCTGCTTTTCATTTTGTCTATCTTTTTGTGAATGTGGTTTTTGTTCCGCAGGCTGCAGGATTGTAGTTGTTCTTGCTTTTGCCGTCTTCTCTCAGGTGGACGAGGCTATCTAAGAGGCTTGTGCAAGGCTTGTGCATCCTTCCTGATGGGAGGGGCTGGTGGTGGGTAGAGCTGGGTGTTGCTCGGGTGGGCAGAGCTCAGTAAAACTTTAATCCACTTGTGTGCTGGTGGGTGGGTCTGAGGTCTCTCCTTGTTGGTTGTTTGGCCTGAGGCAACCCAGCACTGGAGCCTGCCTGGCTCTCTGGTGGGGCTAATGGTGCACTCTGGGAGGGCTCACACCAAGGAGTACTTACCAGAACTTCTGCTGCCAGTTTCCTTGTCTCTGTGGTGAGCCAGAGCCATCTCCCGCCTCTGCAGGAGACCGTCCAACACTAGCAGGTATGTCCGGTTCAGTCTCCCATGGGTTCACCGCTCCCTCCCCTGGGTCCTGATGTGCACACTGCTTTGTGTATGCCCTCCAAGAGTGGAGTCTCTGCTTCCCCCAGTCCTGTTGAAGTCCTGCAGTCAAATCCTTCCAGCTTCAAAGTCTGATTCTCTAAGAATTCCTCCTTGCATTTCCGGACCCCCAGTTTGGGAAGCCTGAGATGGGGCTCAGAACCTTCACTCCAGTGGTGTACCTCTGTGGTATAAGTGTTCTCCAGTTTGTGAATCACCCACCCAACAGCCATGGGAATTGTTTTTATTGTGATTGCACCCCTCCTACCATCTCACTGTGGCTTCTCCTCTGTCCTTGCATGTGGGGCAATTTTTTGGTGAGTTTCAGTGTCCTCCTGTCGATGATCGTTCAGCATTTAGTTGTGATTCCGGTGCTGTCACTAGAGGGAGTGAGCACACATCCTTCTACTCTGCCATCTTCAAGAGTTCTTTTCCAGACTTTTTTTTCCTTTAATTAAGAATTTTTGTGATAAATAAGGACTGAAGAAATGAATCCTAAGTATCTTAAGTAAAAGGGATTTGTAACTCCAGGTATAATTGTTATTTATCTTCTTGTGCCTGTTTTCTTCTTCTTTTCCATCTGCCACATTAATCTCTTTCTATAAGAGTGTAATTTAGTCTAAATACATCTTCAATAACTCAAAAAATATGTAAATTTAGCATACCAATAAATTATCTTAATAAAGATTTACTAAAGGGACGTCTGTAGAAGTAATATAGATCTTAGGATAAATTTCATTGTATGTTTAGTAAAGATAAAAAATAAGTGATTGCTTTGTGTGAAATAACATCTATATTCTGACCTGAAGAATTAAACATTTATATCACAAACCCTGGCAGTTCCTCTGACCTCCAGACTTGCATATTCAACTGCTCGTTCCACCTCTCTCTGCATATGAACAGGAGTCACAAAATTAATATACCTAAAACTGAACTCCCAACACTTTTCTCAAAAACACCTGTTTTTTTTCCACAACATTTTACATTTCAGTAAATGGCCATTTTATTCTTCCATGTTCTTCAGGATCTTTCTCTGACACTCTACCTCTAATTTATCAGAATATTCTATGACTGCTATCCTCAAAATGCTAACAAACCATTTAAAATAAAAAAGGTAATTTAATAGTAAAAAACCGTAGCTCTTTTCATTAGTATGGAACAGTTTTTCCTAGTCCTTAAATAATTGGAAACTGCCAAGTAAAGAATGTCTCTCGCCATCCAGTTCTACAGGGATTGAGTCCATAGCCACTGCAGTCACTGACCTTCAACACACCCTAAAGGAATTCAGGAAGATCAGGAATGTACTCTGAGAAAACTGGCTAAAAAGGACTTCAGATAATTAGGTATTTTCAGGAGAAAATTTTGTGAACCCCAATTTTTGCATCTTCCCATACTTGGAAAACACTAAAACCACTAACTAAGATACCTGTTCTCTGTGACAAGCAGTAACCTTCTAACTAGATGTGTGCTTCATCGCACGTACCCCCTTTGCCAAAATCACATGTATACTGACCTCACCCCTTACCTCTTTGGAACAGTTTCTCAGAATTATCTGATAGGCTCTTCCTAGGCTATAGTCCTCAGACACTGAATCGTCTTGACTCACACCTTTTACAATGTGTGAATTTTTTTGATTCAACAAAACATAATAACAATTATTATGTTTACAAAAGCATAGGAAGCTATTTCAGTAAGTCACTGAAGTTCTGATATGAAGGCAGATTATACAGATGATTACATGCAATCTTTCATAATATCGATGAAGTCACTAATCAGTAAACCAAGGAAGCATGTCCATCAAAACTAAGCAAAATTTATCAAAGTATTAATATACTTTATAACCCCTTCACAGATTCAGGTATCATAAATCAAGAAAAATAAAATTTAATTTCCAAATTTTATCTTTCATCATGCTCTTTATATTCTGGAAAATGCTGATTACTTTAAGCCAGCAATTTTTTTTTTTTTTTTTTTTTGTGATACACGGGCCTCTCACTGTTGTGGCCTCTCCCATTGTGGAGCACAGGCTCTGGACGCACAGGCTCAGCAGCCATGGCTCACGGGCCCAGCCGCTCCGTGGCGTGTGGGATCCTCCCGGACCGGGGCACGAACCCGTGTCCCCTGCATCAGCAGGCGGACTCTCAACCACTGCGCCACCAGGGAAGCCCAAGGCAGCAATTTTTAAGAAGCATTCATTTTTTAAAATAAAGCATTAAATATTTTTAACATTTTCAGTTTTTATTTCTAATATAGTAAAATAATGAAGAAAATTTGTGTCCTTGAAAAACAAAAAAGAAAGAAAATTTGTGTCCTCAGTGATTTTAAGACTGTAAAGTGATCCTGAGTCAAACAATTTGAGATCAGCTGCTTTAAGGACAAAACTACTCTTTGACCTTAGACACACACACACACACACACACACACACACAGTTTCAGAGTTTTATTGTTGTGCCACTATTGATGCTAGTATAGTCTCAACTAGTCATATTAACTGCTACCTTTATCCACATTAACTGATTTCTATTTCACAGAGAAAACTGAGACATGGTTAATTGAGAACTGTTTACAGCGTAAGCCTTTTAGCCAACTGTCTAAGTGTTTGAACACACACTAGTCTTATTCACCAAAAATTTACCTTAGTTATTTGAACTTGTTATTTAAAATATTTTGAGAGTTTGCATTTACTGAAAGAGCATACATTTTTTTAGTCCATAGCATTTAAAGTATTAGAGATTTAGTTTCCTTATTTCCTGGAAATTTTAGGAAAATTCTATTTAATTAAGTGCTTAATTACTTTTTAAACTAATCAAAATAGATATCTTTTAATTTAAGGGACTTTATAATCCAATTTATTAATACTCTCTGGAGAAGGGAAAATATTTTATCATCACACAAGTGGTCAAGACCTCTCTGAATTACAGACACATAGATACATAAATACATAGAGAGCTTATAACTTCATTTTACAATTTCAGCAACAGGTCAAGAGTACAAACGAACACAAGCATTCCTTCCAGACTTTAAAGAGCCTTTCTCTTTCTCAGTAGACATAAAATTCCTCATCGGTTTGATTTTAAAACAAACAAATAGACAAACAAATACAAAGGACTAACCAGCTCTTTACTGTCTCTCACCCAACAGATAATGTATCTGTATCATCCATCTCACATCAGATACTCAGACGATAAAACCAAAATTCCAGTCATCACTGACATCAAGGGGAATAAGTTATCAGTCATGATCCATGCATGAACCAAAAACAAAACAAAACACTATGTGAAATCAGTAAATAAAAAATTCTAAAGAAGCAGTTACAAAAGTTGAAGTTCTACTGTTGCTTGATATTCTGTCTGGGACCCATATATATGGTATATATACACATACCTAGGCTTAATCTATCATAAGTAACACTTTTATGACAGTGTGGTTTACCTCTCTCTATCAGGTGAATCTCTTTGGGGATATCAGTGGATAAACTCTAAAACTGTTGAAACAATTTTTTTTAAGGTAACTTGCTTACAAGTATAAATTTAATGTGTGTCAAGGACTTTAATTTTGCCTTTAAGAGGGAAGCAGTAAAATGTAAGTATTGGTTCAAGGGAGAATTCAATGAATACATACATGTACAGGTAATCAGAAGGGCTGAAACGAACCTGCAGCTAAATGCAAAGTTGGCATCTTTCATGGGTGGATGTCAACTGCACCTTCACTGGGAAATGTACATTTGAATTATTTTGAACAGACTTATTTGCACCACCATCAGCCCTCTACAAGTAACTTTTTTCTCTACAAAGTTACAAAATAATCAAAGACAGTGAAAGATTCAGATCCCTACAATATCAGATAAATCTGGAAGGTGCATCTGGATGTAAACAGTGCCTAGCATTTTACTGAAAGGATACCCATTTATCTTTTTGCCCCTTTTAAAGTGTTTCACTTTTTTCCCTTGACATAATGTCTGCAAAAAAGAGGCTCTGGATTTGTTAACAGCCCTGCATCTGGGAACTAGGTATACAAATATGAATGCCTCTTATAAGAATTGAAATCAGTTTTATGTCTAGCAGACTCAGAATTCTTCTATTTACAAGATTCATATAGACCTTAATAGACTGCCCATCTGTTTAATTCCTTGAGACTCTGAGATGAGTTAGCCATCCTCACAGACCTCTGAAGAAAAAAGCAACCTGAACAACAACATCAGTACAGCTTATTACGCCAGTCATTCCCAACTTATGCCCAAGGTTTAGTAGTCTCATTCACCTCTGTCTGGGATCTCATTTCCATTGAAATCAGGAGCCCAATAGCTCTGAAGCGTGTTTTACTACTATTTCCAGACTATAGTTGTAAAACACCACAAAATTTTACGAGGATGCTGTTGGACCCTTCTCCTATCAATCTGTGTAGGTAGGTTTCTCTATTCTATTTTTTTCCTGTTATATGTTTCTGGTACAACAGCTGATTTATGTAGGGCATCTGATGCCTGTTATTCTTAATGAACTTCTCTCTGATTGAGTCATCTCGAGTTTTCCTCTTCTGTGGATTATTTATGTCATTCTTTCAAACCTTTACCATACCTTTTATAGACTTTCTATGTTAATTATTTTGCTTATTACTTCTCTTTTAAAGTTCTCTTATAGCAATATTTCCCTCCTAAAGATTTTATTTTATAGTCGTTATTATTGTTTTATTTGGTCATTGATCTCCTATTTAATGGTATATGGAGTGTATTGCAAATTAGCATTCAAAATTATATTATTTTTACTGTATTTAGACTTCTTCCAAAATGATTAGTCCAATTTTAGACATTCACTCTCAGAATATTAGTCCTGTTTCTCTTTAATTTTTGTTTTTACCTAAGTAAAGAATATTACCAAAACCTTTGAATTATTCAGATTTCTATTCCCAATGCGTACGTCACCTGGAATAAAATAAGCCCTCAGTGTTAGTAACATCAACAACAGAAAATAATGGAGTGGATGAAATATAGAGATCAAATTTAGAATTACATAATTCTAAAGAATCTTAAGTCCTAAAAGAGTCAAAAATACTCATCATTATAACAATAGAAATATATCATGTTAAGAAAGATCGATTATGTATATATTTCAGTAAATTATAATTTAAAAATGAAGGATTTATCCATTGAAGCTACCTAAATCCAACTGTACAGACTTAATTGTACATGGCCATTGTTTTTATATCCAAGGATATTTTTGACTACTTCTTGCTACTTTTTTCTTTCATTCAATAATATTTCACACCAAAGTAATTTTTTTGCAGAAAATCAAGAGGCTTTATAATCTTTGCCTGTAATTCCCACTATTCCTGTAATTTTTATTAAAGAATAAAAACTACTTCATCACTGATGCAGTCAGTGAGAAATGCTACATGCTGGTTATGATACAGCAACCCTGGCTGTCAACAGCTCACATCTGAAGTCAATGATATAAAGGCTATAAGAGATTTTAACATCACATACTCTAATCTTTTAATTATATATAGAAAGGACATGAAACTTGGAGATAAAAGTGATTTGTCTTAGTCACACAGCAAAGGTCAGAGCTGGTATACTAAAAGTTATATTCTTTTAACTCCCAGTTACATATGGAAGGAAGAAATAGTTCAAAGTTTAAATTTTTCCAGGAAACATACTGAAGAGTACATACATATCTCTTTTTATATTTGCATTCTTTATTGTAAATACATACAATAAATGAGAATGTATGTATGATGTGTATTTAAATGGTAATAATTCACTTCACATCAAAAAATAGAATTCTACCAATATCTTGGAAGCCCCTTGTCTCTCTCTCCTCAGTTGTAAACTCCTACCTCATCACTTCCTTTTCAATTTATGATTTCATCACTAAAGAGATGAAATGATGCCATGGAGAACAGTGTTTTAAGAGAGTGGATTGGAGATAAAAAGGAAAGACCCATTTTTTTCAAGGACTCATAAAAAATAAAAATAGCTCGTTTTGCCCAAGGAAAATTGATAAATTACAATCAACACCAAGACTCATACTCAAATTCAAGGTTAGAGAAGAAATCCTACAATAATACTAGTAAAAGATGTAGGAAAAAATCAACCTGGCATGGCTTTCACTTGGCAGCGTTGGTTTTCTGAAAATGGAATAATGCTTACAAAGCTCAGAAGGCAAAACTGTGTTACACAAGTAGTCTATATCTTAATTATTATTAAGAAAAAATCTGGAGATGTAAATAAGTCTTATGAAATTCAAAAATGTGAATGGAATTTACAGTAATAAATATCAAGTAAGAAAATATTTAATATATTCAACAAAAATAGTCCTACAATTCAAAATATTGCCGACATATATAAATGTTTTACTCAATTTAGAACAACTTATGTAAATTCTATTTGTAACTTTAACAACTTCCTTTATTATTTACCTTATAGCATAGAATAATCTCTAGAGTTCAGAGAGTAATAAGTTGTATGAATGAACAGAGGGGTTTTTTTGTTTGCATTAATGAAACTTGTGCTTTGATTCCAACAGGACTTTTTAAATTTGCATTTTATACCGAATGTTTTTAAAGGAATCCAAATCATTGTTGTATGATTTTTTATATGTATTTTTAAATTTTTATTGGAGTATAATTAAATGATTTATTATCGGTGTTACTTATGTGGGGAAATTTGGAAACAAGATTTTAATGTAAATTAATTTGATCATGGGAGTTGGAACAAAATGCATATTTACCTTAACCAGAAAGCTATTACACCTCATTGTCATAAACTGAAGATGTTATGATTGCAAAGCTCCAATTGAGAAAAACTTGGTCCAGAATTTTTTCAGTGGCCTCATTAATATTGCTAATAATGGATGAAGAAAGATGTATACTTTGCTCTCATCTTAAATCAGGTAAATGGAGTTGTTACTGGCTATCATCAATACTAATTATGTTTCCCCTCAAAAAAAGGTTATAAAAGGACTCAAAATTCCTTTCCTTAGAGCCAAAAAGTTTGTATAGAATTCCATAAAATGTAGGAAGTCCATATCTACATAGACTATTCATCCTACAAACAAAGGTCAAAAACTCTGTGATGATACTGGAATGTTTTGAATGTTTTGTTTTGTCTTTAATCGTTTAAAATTAGTGGATATGATGCAGCAGAATAATAGTCCGCCTATGTAATAGGTTCCAAGTATACTAGGTTTTCCAGCTCTTTGATTAATTAAATAGTACACCAAGCCTAGAAGAGAGTCATCCTCACATTTGGCAAGTATCTATTATGTGGTATTTACAATTAAAGAGGAAATTGGACACATCTGTGCCTAAGGACTCATGATATTTAAAGAGCACATCACTTTTTTCCCTTTCAATTCATCAAGACATTAATTCAATCAGAACATTTAATTTAGATATCTGATTGATGTCAACATATATTAAAATATTAAAATAAACTTTGGAAAGCTTAATGATCCTCTGGAGTTTACTTGAATGATGAACTGTGTACATGTTCCGTACACAGTAGCATGGAGATTTAACTTTATGATCATATGCTTTATCTGAAGGTGATTATAAATTCATGAAGAACCTCTCCGTGTTGTGTTGGTTTTCAACTTGTTCATCATCTATCTTTTGAAGAATCCCGTAGACTTTTATAACCACACAACTAATCAATATAATAAATTCTGAGTCCTGGAGGAATATACTCATGTTAATAATCATCTTATACTCAGTTCTTCTTTGTCTTTCACCCTTAGATTCCATTTGCTTTCATTCTCTTGGGATTCCTGCCAGGAAAACTGGCAAACCCTGCAAATCCTTGGTGTATAATCTGTCTGCTCCCAGATAAATTCTTATACAGGAGTATATAGGGATTTAGCTCAGGAGAGCTAAAATGAATTGGCGGCAAAGAGGGGTGATGAACCATTCCAAGGAAAATAAGCACCCTCTGTTAGACAATGAAGCATGTAAAGTCCTTAAGACTTTTTGTTTCTAACTAATAAGCATCTACTGTATAACACAGAGAACTCAACTCAATACTCCATAATGGCCTACATGAGAAAAGAATCTAAAAAACAGTGGATACATGTATTTGTATAACAGATTCACTTTGCTGTACACCTGAAACTAACACAATGTTGTAAATCAATTATACCCCAATAAAAATTTTAGAAAGCATCAGATCAAATTGTACTCTTGTAACCTATGGTACAGTTCCACGTACATAATAGATTCTCAACAAAAATGCGTTGTGTTGAAAAATTTAAAAAGAAAAAGACTTTTTGTTCCTGAAAAGATGTTTCTTTCAAGTACTTGTAAGAATGGGAATAGGGACATGTTGTTTCTACTTTCAAACGATTTCCTGATATATTAGGGAGTCCAACAGTACCAAATTTAAATGTGTCTATTCAAAAGTTCCGTTTATTGAGAATTGTTCCAGTGCTTCACTATCACTGCCCTTTTTTGAACATAAGATGCCTGGTAGAGCTGTGTATTTATTAGGTTCTTCTAATCTACAAGCATCGCATTCATGTTCTAGGATTAACTTCAGCCATGTCTGCCCTTTACATACTTCAGATAAGGGATTACTTTAAAAATATCAAGGAGGCTCTCTAATCTTTCTAATTTTTTAATCAGGTTTATTGAATTTATGAATTTAGGACATTAAATTTGTACTTTACTGTATATACTCTCTAGGGCAGCAGAAGATTTCAGAATGCCCAATAAACTTTGTAATTGTCATTGATGCCATATGTCTGGTGCTAAGTCCACTTTTTCTACCAATGTTCAACTCTCCATCTCTCTTTAACCCTATGCCGTTATTGTTTATAACTAAAGCAATCATAGTACCACTGCCTTGGATTATTACTGTTTTATTTTTTTCTCCAGCAAGGAAACTGTCCATAAATTAATTAAATATATGACATACCAAATTCCAGAATCCTATTTTGAGGGTCCTTTTCCTGGTCCTACTCATGGTACTAATTACTGTATCAGTTCTGGTCCCAGAAGGATGGCTTACTCAAAGAGAAAATTAAAGAGAATTTAATAAGGAGGTCATGTGTAAAAGTATGGGTAGAATTAAGGGAACTAACAAAGGAAGATTAGGAACCCAGTAACTAGCGACCATGTGAATTATTATTCATAGGTCTAAATGGAGAAGAAGTTTGGTAAATTGAACCTGAGGAAAATTTCAATTTGGCAGAGGATGGCCAAAAAGGAGCTATGGATACAGGTAGAAAATTGATGCCACTAATTCAGCCACAGACTGGTGGGAGAGAACCAAGAATATAATTCCCCCCAAACTTCCTTCCAACACACAATCTCCTGGCAATACTTTTCATTATCTGAACCCAACTAGAAATCAAGAGGAAAGGAATCCCAGCTAATGCAATAAAATAAATTATCCTCATAGAGCACAGAGAAGAACAAAGAACAAAGAAGGGTAGAGAGTGTTTCAGAAGTGATAAATACAGAATAAACTTCCCACTCTATCAAACTTCATTGGCCTAAAATAATAATTGTGTTCCCACTGTTTTCCTCTTAGTTTACCAGATTGAGAACTGCTGTATCCATTGACATAATTCCAGGAATTTCTGTGGCCTCAAAGAGTAGTAACTCCACACCTTTACCACCCTCTTCTATAGATTTCTTGGTTATGTTCATAAGACTGGACTTTTGCTATTACATTCCTCTGTTTAGAACCATGGGCCTCTCAACAGCTACTGACCATGTCCTATCCATAAAGTGGAATCCACCGCTGCCCCCATTTCTTATTGAGTCTCAAGAGATTTTTTTGGGGGGGGTTGAGTTCACATAACTTATCTGAGGTCAACTGGATATATTCATTTCTCTGTAACTCAAGGTGAAGGAAGGAAGGAAGGAAGGGAGGAAAGAAAAGAAAGAAAGAAAGAAAGAAAGGGAGAGAGAGAAGGAAGGAAGGAAGAAAGGGAAGGAGGGAGAGGGAGAAGGAAGGAAGGAAGGGGAGAGAGGAAAAGAGGGAGGGAGGGAGGGAAGGGGGAAGAAAGAGAGAAGGAAAAAAAGACTACACATCTAAATTTGAATTCATTGTAAATCACGCCATTCGAATCTGTTCCTCTGTGCATTCTCCATCCTAATGAAAGGCACTGCTTTTCTTTTAGTTGCCAGCATCAGATATCCTTGAGTTAGCACTGACTTTTTTCCATTATGCACTTTAACCTACTTCCAGTTAGTGTCAATATCCTGTTAATTTGACCATCTAAATATTTCTCATTTGCCTGATTCACTAATGTTAGCTAAATGTCTGCCTTTCTCAATTTGCAACTGCATTGCTTCAGTAGCTTCCTAACTCATCACTTTGCCCATAGATCTGTCCTTCCTTCTGGAATGCTGTCTAAGTGATCTGTACAAAACACAAATCTTGATAGCAGTGACCTAAAAGTCATTCATGACTGTTCTCATATTGGCACACAACCTTCATGATCTGGTCCCTCCCTGTGTATGAAGCTGATTGTCCTTCATTTTATATGTAACTAATGATACAGCAATGTTTATGGTTCTTTGGATATCTGTTTCTTCAATATGGAATACTATTTCAATTCATTCTTCTGAATTTATCTATCTCCAAACTTACTTAAAGTGTCCATTCCCTTCAAGAATCTTCTCTTACTTTTTTTTTTCTGAATTGTTACTCTCTGCCCCCATAATTACTTTGCTTGCTTTTGTCATACAGTATTATAAGTATCTGCTTTTCCACTAGTCTGAGATACTTGACTGTAAGACTGAGTCTTATTTATGTTTTGAGGTTTACAGCTCCAGTATCCAACAAAGTATCTGAAACCTTGTAGATATGAAAAGAATATTTAATGAATAATGAATGAATGTTTGGATCTTTAAAAGATATATTCCTGAATAAGGATCACTCATTTGAATGTTTAGACCTGAAGAGTCCCCAACATATGATGGGATTGGACTCCGTGGAGCTAAGAAGTAACAAATTGTTATTTCCACTAGTATAATGCTGGCCCCTGACTGATGTGGCAACACTACCTGGCTAGTTTCTTGTAATCAGGTAAATAACTCTTTATCTTTCTCCTGTCCTGATTCATTGACCTCTAGCTAAAGTACTTTATACTTTCTTTTCTCTAACTCCTATGGGTTGCTCAATTTATCAATATTGACTTATTTCCAAGTCATGAATTTTATCATTTTTCTAACATGTTCTTACTGCCCAAACATATATGGAAATTCTCATTTAGATTTACTTTCAGAGCCAAAGAAATAACAGCTTTACGTATTCTCAACGACTGCAAATATTTCTCCTAAAACACTAATTGTATTTGAAGTTACTAAAAATCATTTAGAATCAAATCTACCAAATAAATTGAATTAGAAGATTGGATAAAACAGTTTTGACCAAGTACACAAAGTTCATATAAAGTAACATCACTAATTTATTCATGAAGATACCACATAAATGTCTAAAAAGTATAAGACAAAAATAAATAAACGTAAGAAGCTGGCATTAAAAACACAAAGAATCACAAAATATCAATCACATTTTTTCAGTGTATTTTTATAATTTAAACTGAAATTAAATATTTTTTCAGTATAGTTTTAAAGTTTGAATTTAAGAATGAGAAAGAATATGATGGAAAAATATTGAAACAAACAAAGCACCTGCATCTCCCAAACTTGGGTATGCTTGATCCCAGTCATCTGGTCACAATGTGTCCTCATGTATTAGTTTTCCTGGGCTGCCATAACAAAATACCACAGACTAGGTAGCTTAAACAACAGAAATTTATTTTTTCACAGTTCTGGAGGCTAGAAGTTCCAGATTGAGGTGCCAGTAGATTCTGTTTCTGGTGAGGCCTCTCTTTTTGGCTTGCAGACAGTTACCTTCATGCTGTGTCTTTACATGGCTTCTTCTCTGTGTGCACATCAGAGAGAGAGTGAGATCGCTTGTGTCTTTCCCTCTTCCTATAAGGACACCAGTTCTGTTGGATTAAGGCCCCACCCTTATAACTTCAGTTAACTGTAACTATCTGTTTAAAGGCCCTATCTCAAAATACTGTCACATGGAGGGTTAGGATTGCAGCATGTGAATTTTGTGTGGAGGGTGGGCACAATTCAGTCCATAACATCTCAGCAAATATCATACCCTAAAACCAGATCTGATAAATGTAGTATCAGGAAAGGAGGCAAGTATACTTACATTGAGGAAAGCTTTACTCAAACATTTTAGGGAAAAAGTACAGATGAGGGGGTATTAATTTCCATCTTCAAAACTAACTTCTACAGTCTGAAGTTGAAAATATAGCAGAAAATAACAAATAGTTCTGAAAGAGTAAAACAAAGTATCTTTTAAACCAATCACAAATTAAAATGCAGAACTAAAGCCCGCCAAATGTCTTTTCTCTGCTAACACCTATTCCTCGGCATTATAAAAGGAAATTTTAGTTGTATATTTTTAGTCATAAAACCTGTCATAATTGACCTGTGATAAACATGCTTTGCAAGTTTATTATATAACTGATAGGGTTTATGTAAACATAAGCTATACCAAGTGACATTCAAAGAAGGTGACAGGAGAAAGATTAATCTTTATCCTTTTGGAAATTCTTTAGTGTAAGCAAAAAGATCTCTGGCACTTGAATATGCATGAGTATTTTGAATATGCATGACTGTTATAATGAGCGAAGTTTTCTGACCTCTAGTTCTAGGGTCACAAGAAAGTCAAAAACAAGAACATTCTATTAAGAAAAACTTTACTGGTTAAAGAAATACTCTGAAAATTAATAACTGAAAGTCAGTTTTATGCAAAATAATCATGTCATTTTCTAGGAATGAAATTATTCTCCAGTTTCAAATAGATATTAAATCTTGCAAGTTCTTGTAGTGTTATTTACTACTTATGTAAATAAATGATATTAAATTTCTATCTTTTATTGTACACAAGATTTGCTAGATGGACCTTTCAGAATCTATTTGATAAGGTCTAAACTGAACCACCCTACTAACTCTCTTTCTACATTTTATTCTTTATTGTCTGATTCTGTTTTTCTGCTAGATCTCTAAATATTGGCATGCTAGGGCTTGGTTAAAATTATGCATTTAACCAGAAAAAAAATAAAGCTCAGTATACTTGTGACATGAAGTATAAATTGATCTTCTTACACATACTCAGATATAAAGCAGAGAATCTATTTAGTTACCAGGAATTAAATATCTAAATGTAAATAATCCAGATAAATTACAAATGGATTAGCTGGCATTTGGGAAAAGAACATCGGTGCCTTGTTTCAAACTTAGGTTTAAAATACTCAAAAGTTTTATGATTAAGTGTGATATTACATGTAGTTTTTTTCAAGATGCCCTTCATCAGATTGTTGGGATTTCTTTTTCATTCAGATTACTGAGAGTGTGAGGAGTTTTTCCAAATCTTTTTTTATCTGCAACTATTTAGATAGTCATATGATTTATTTATTATTCAGTTAACATGTTGAATTATATTGAATGATTCTTGAATGTTAAATTGACTTTTAATTCAATTAGTTGTAAAATGTTATCCTTTTTACATATGGCATGACTCAATTTGTTAATATTATGTGAAGTACTTTTCCATCTATGTTTATAGTTTCTGTATCAGTTTGAGTACCAGGTTTCCATGAGTCTCATAAAACAATTTATATAAAAATATGATTCTTTTTATTTCCTGAATCTCTTATTGAATTTACTAATGAGGTCATATGGCTGGAATTTTCTTTGTAATAACTTTTTTCCTAATAATAATTCTCTAACAATAATATTTAAATTACCTAGTAGGTTATTTAAATTTTCTACTTTTTTGTGTCAGTTTTTATAAGTTGTGTTTCTCCAGAAATTTATAAATTTCATCAAAATCAGAAACTTTATTGCCAAAAAGTTTTCATAATATATTCTTACCTATTTAATGACTGTATTATTTGTAGTAATTTTCTCTCCTTCCTTTCTAATGTCTATCGATCTGTTTTCTGTTATTTTTATTCTTGACTACTTTGGCTAGGAGATAATTTTATTAATCTTTTCAGGAACCTACTTATCACCATGTTTTTCTCTATTTCTTGTACATTTCATTGATATCCACCATTGTTCTTATTCACTCATTTCTTCTACCTAACTAGGTTTAATGTGCTCCTTGTTATCTACTGTTCTAAGGTGGAAGCTAAAATGATTGATTTTATACTTTTGTATGACAGAAGCATTTAAATATGTAAATTTCTCTCTAAGGAGTGCTTCATTTTTGACGGTTATTTTTCCTGTCAAAGCAATTCTTGGATGACAATTTTATTCTTTCAGCACTTTAAAAATAATGTCCCATTATCTTCTGCCTTCATTGTCTGTGATGAGAAGACAGCTGTCATTCTTAACCTTACCCACTGTATGAAATGTGTTTTTTATTTTTTCTATTCCTTTACCCACTATATGGAATGTGTTTTTAAAATAGTTTTATTTTGTATTTTCAGCAATTCACCTCTGATGTGCTTAAGTGTATTTCTATTTTTGTTCTTTCTTTTCTTTTTTTTTAAATCTAGCTCGGACACATTAATATTTCCATATCTTTGGGTTGATGTCTATTTGTAAAATTCTCAGATATTATCTATTCAAGTATTTCTTCTTCTCCATTTTCATTCTCTTTCTTGATAGTACTATAGACTATTTGGCATTTTTCTATGGATCATAGGCCTGCTCCATTGGGTCTTCATTTCTGTGCATGGGCTTTCTCTAGTTGTGGCAAGCGGGGGTCACTCTTCATCGCGGTGCGCAGGCCTCTCACTATCGCGGCCTCTGTTGTTGCGGAGCACAGGCTCCAGACGCGCAGGCTCAGCAATTGTGGCTCACGGGCCCAGTTGCTCCATGGCATGTGGGATTTTCCCAGACCAGGGCTCGAACCTGTGTTGTCTGCACTGGCAGGCAGATTCTCAACCACTGCGCCACCAGGGAAGCTCCCCTGCTCCATTTTTGACTATTTTTTCTCTTTGGTTAACTTAATGATAATTTCTGTTGATCTATCTTTGTGTTAATAATTATTGGCTATGCAATCAATTTTTAAGATATTAAGTTGAATTTGTCACCTCAGATATCACATTTTTTTAATTTCTAGCATTTTCAGTTGGCTCAATTTTTATAATTTCATCTCTATATTGATATTACTCATTATGCACATTTTCCATTCTTTACACTAATCTTTTATCATATTTATCATAGTTATTTTGAAGTTTTTTGATAATTCCTACATTTTGTCCATCTCTTAGTCTGCTTTTATTGAACTTTTCTTCTCTTAATCATGAGTCACCTTATCCTGCTTCTTCACCTGCCAGACAATGTATGCTCTTAAATAGTACAAGTGAAGATAAACAATATTTACACCCAGAACAGGGTTACCTCTTCTTCTCTAAGCCCACTAATTTGAGTTGAGCAGAATGTATGCTGCATTGAAGTTAGTCCCAGTTTCTTACTTGGTTCAACATTTTAAATTGGGATTTGTATTAAATGTTTAGCTTGGCTTGATATCTGAATACCAGCAACACGTATTCAGGACATTTTGCTCCTCTCCAGCCTAGCACCTAGCTTTCTGAATCATGGGGAATTTTACTCTGCTTTACCACATGGCTGCCAGTTTTTTAGTGTTATAATGGAGTTTTTGTGGACTCTAATTTCAATCCTGGCACTGAATCTCTCTACCTTAATGCTCTGTCTCCAACATTTGAAAGACCTCTGTTGTATCAACACACTTAGCAAAGATTCAGAGAGCTTCAAAGTGATTTCTTTCAGATCTCCTCTTGCACACCCAGCCTTCAAGGGCCAGAAGCCAACATCCATTGGCTTGCTCTCAACAAAGTCCAAGAATCTGTGGGAGAAATGTTTGTTTGTTTGCGGTACATGGGCCTCTCACTGTTGTGGCCTCTCCCACTGTGGAGCACAGACTCTGGACGCACAGGCTCAGTGGCCATGGCTCACGGGCCTAGCCACTCCGTGGCATGTGGGATCCTCCTGGACCGGGGCACGAACCCACGTCCCCTGCATCAGCAGGCGGACTCTCAACCACTGCGCCACCAGGGAAGCTCTGGGATAAATGTTTTTCAACTCTCTGGTCCTGCTTCCATCTTACATGATTCATTGGTTAGTTTCTCAGTAACCCTTTTGATCCTGGCTTTCAGTATTCTCTTCAGAGATGTTCTTTGGGAAAGTGCAGATGGTGGGTACAAACTCTCCATGACAGGAGCTCCTGGTAATTTCCATGTGTTACACCAGCTTCTACATGCATGCTAAAGTTTATTTAAAATGTGACTTTTTTCTTACCCATATTTAATGCAAATCCCTCCTCCTCATGCCTCTTTGTCAGGTATAAATATAACTTTAGGTATCTTTTTCCTAAGAATTTCTTGGTATTCTCTATACTTTAATGAATTTAGGTTTATTAGAGTCTTCAGCTCTCTCATGAGGGAATAACATTATAGTCTGCTTTGTTTTTGTATTTAAGGTTGGGAATAAAAGTCATGAGACTTCCTATATCCTATTAAGAAGCAAAATCAAGTTTTGTTTTTGTTTTTACTAAAAACATAATCACAAGTTAGACATTAGTTTTAAAATACAAACTGGTTTCTTTTGACTGTTATATGAATAAAGGCATCTTAAGGTGTTCTTTAAATTTCTTCAACTTTTTAACAACTTTTCTTTAGTCAAATAACTATTGGGCATCCACTTTCCATTGTGTCTCCATATAATTGTTAATATTTACTGTAAAATGAATCACATCAAACATTACGCATTAGCTTGAAAAATGCAATCTCGACAGTTAGGAAGACAGAGTTTGGAGTTTTCCCTTAAACACTGAAACAAAACAAAAGAAAAATCACAAATCACACAAGACATTTCTCATAGAAATAAGGCCCACTTGTACTCTTGGAAATTTTCAGTGATAACCACATTTATTTTTTAACCAACTTTTCAAATACTGTGGCATTATTATACTTTGATTCATATCTCCATATTTTACAAAGATTTCCAAAAATACTGTGGTTATATATGGACCACATACATCATCTCTGTTTCTTCAACCACATTTTCTCTAATTTCCGCTCTAATTATAACAGTGACACTTTAAATTGTTTTTCCTTAAGTCTTTTGTTTTTATTAAAATAGACTTTCTTCCAAAAATACGAAAGTACAGAAAAGGGCAGTGATGAAAGATCTTGCAGAGTACCGATAAGGAAGAACTTAATTTGTCCACCATAATTATTGATTAAAAATAAACAAACACCCAAACAGAGAGAGAGAGAGAGAGAGAGAGAGAGGGATCGAATGTATAATAAAATTATTTTCTAGTGATAAATTGAAAACTGTTGCAATGGCTACACAGAGAAAGCAAATTTCATTCAGTTACCTGGTGATATATTCCTGTCCATTAAGGATATGACCATGAATAAAATTCAGTATTGGTGTCTGATATTAATAGATTAAGACTGCCTTTAGATCCATGTTTTCTCTTCTGATATATGATGACAATTAATGCCATTGTGAAAATCTATCAGTACCAATCTGAATCTTGGACACTCAGGAATCATTTGTTCATGCATATGTGATTTTAAAATGTATTCACAGTGTTTGCTGATTGCATTTATATTATAGTAAAATTAATTAAATGGATATGGTAAACTTAAAGGGACCAAAAACAGAATAATTACTTGATATTTTATCATTATAATGAAAAGGTATTTCTATATTTTCCACCTAAAATTTATGAAACTATATTTCATTGGAAAAATAAAAATACCTATGTTAGTATTAAGCGTACAAGTAAATGTATAGTGATAAAACAAATCATCATCATACATATTTTTCCTAGTATATTCTTTTCCTGAGCAAATCATTTCTTCCTCTTTTTACCTGAAATAATTTAAAAAATACTGATGCTTTCATGTGATAATGTGGGCCCAATACTTCCTAATTTTACCTAGTTCTAAAAACTAACAAACAAAAACCTATTAAGCAGAAAGTCTTGTCCCAGTTTAGAAATAGGAAATAATTAAAATCTTAATAGATTCCCCATTTGTTGTTTGTACTTTTGAGACAAGAAAGGGTGAATGCAAGGTAAACTTTTAGATGCTCCTCATTCGCTAATGATTTCACATGTTTCTTGGCAGCTCTGCTGCTTAAAACTCAAGGGATTTAATGCTTAATGAGAATGTTTTTTTTGATTAGGAAACAAAAACATATAATCTATGACTTTTGGTATGCTCTAATACACGTTAAAAAGGTAATCTACCAAGAATGGGAAAAATCCATTAAAAATATTTAGCATAGGGCTTCCCTGATGGCGCAGTGGTTGGGAGTCCGCCTGCCGATGCAGGGGACACGGGTTCGTGCCCTGGTCCGGGAGGATCCCACGTGCCGCGGAGCGGCTGGGCCCGGGAGCCATGGCCGCTGAGCCTGCGTGTCCGGAGCCTGTGCTCCGCAACGAGAGGCCACAGCAGTGAGAGGCTCGCGTACCGCCAAAAAAATAAAAATAAAAATAAAAATATTTAGAATAATTAGCATCTAAAAATATTTTTTATTGGTTTTATTGGTTTGCCATCTTTAAACAACTCATTTCAATATGTAATTATTTTAAAAAATATTAGATATTTTACCTTTTTTTTTTTTTTTTTCTTGGCCGAACAGAAAAGGTTAAAAAGAAGTGTTAAAAATACCTGAAAGTTAAAGTTTTTTGAATCTTCTCAATGACCTTAATATAGTAGTAACTGTAGTAACCTTGAGATCACTTAGGGAGCCTTATTAAAATGCATCTGTCTTAGTTATACTAACAGAAATTCTGATTTAATGGGTGTTTTCTGGGTCTGGGAAATCGTATCCATTTATTAAACATCCTCATTGTTTCTGGTACAAGTAGCTCATACATCACACTTTGAGAAACACTGTTCTAGTGTCTGAATTTTTCCTTTAGTCAACAGTCTTTTACAGTTTTTTCTCTGCATTAGCACTTTGAAGAAGCAAAAATTAGGGGAAATTTCTCCAGGTTATCTATCTATCTGTTTGTTCACTTATTTTTACATTTTACACATAAAGGAATTACCAACATTAGCTCTTTTTCAACATTTTCAATGTTTTTCTCTCTGAATGTTTCTTATTCATATTATGCTGTTTATGTTTTATGAGTCACATTAATTGAATTTCTCTAAGTATGTTAATTAGGGGCTTTTTTGAGAATTATTTTGTTTCTTCCAAGTTCAGTTATTGGGATTATTTATCTTTATCTTTGCAAAACAATTATTTTGCACATGTATGATGATCTTGGTGGTCTATTGGATCTACTTTACCAAGTACATATCAACATCAAGTTTGTTTTCACTGACTAACAAGTCTTCTTTTGAGAGCTATAGAATATAGCCTTTTCTTTTAAACATTCTTCTGGCCTCCAGTTTTTTGCCAAATGGTTTAGGGTTTTATGTTGTTGATTCTGATTAATAGCTCATTCTTTTTTTAGATTTTTTTTTCTTTTATTTATTAAGATATGTGCTATATACATGGGTCTTTATTTTTCTTTTTGCTATATATTATATACATATATACACACACATATAGAGACACACATACATATTTATATATGTATATATAAATATCTGTTATGTTCATTCACATATTTATATTCATTATATTCATTTTTTTAATTTTTTATTTATTTTTGAATTTTATTTTATTTTTTTAATACAGCCGGTTCTTATTAGTTATCTATTTTATACATATTAGTGTATGTATGTCAATCCCAATCTCCCAATTCATCCCACCACCACCACCCCCGCCTTTCCCCCCCCTTGGTGTCCATACGTTTGTTCTCTACATCTGTGTCTATTTCTGCCTTGCAAACAGGTTCATCTGTACCACTTTTCTAGATTCCACATATATGTCTCTTTAATTATACCTATCCTAGGTTTATCAAAAAGGAAACACTTGATATAATTACAGTATAGTCTGAAACCAAGAGATATTAGAGAAAAGGATGAAATAGGTTGGCTTAGGCACCCATCCTCAATATGTAGCTAGGCTTAGGAAGGCTTTTTCAGAGACTTGTCAAAATGTAATGATTAAGAGTACTACCTTTGTTCTAATCCTGCCTCTACCATTTCCAAGTTATTTAATGTTGGGCAAGTTATTTAACCTCTCTGTCTTGCTTTCTTTATCTGAAAAAAGAAATCATACTAGTAACCATCTAACTCAAGATGTGCTATATAACAATTTATGCTAAAATAAACTTAAGAATTGTTAGATACTATGAAGTAGAACTGCCTTTGATCTCATCCAAAGACAATGATGACTGATGGATAAAAACTGGTTGTTCTTTAGATACTTTAATGTCATGGACTCCAAAAATACTGTTGTAATACTTCTGTGTGCTTACATTATATATCAAATTAGAGTGTGAATTTTTATCTGGTGCTATTTTAAATTATTTAAGATATTTTATAACCTAATATGGAAGCAGACTGATGCAATTGAAGCAGCACTGGACTGGAAGTCCAGTGTGATTTACCCAGTTGAAATCACTTAAAGTCTTGAACTTTACTTTCCTCATCTTTACACTAAGGAGATTTGACTTGATAACCTCTGGGGTCCTTTAAATCTCCTCACTCATCGTTGTGAGTACAGTTTCCATATTTAAAGTGTCTTATTTAAATCACTCCCTCCTCCTATTTTAATGAAATAGTTATGTAAAACATATCTGTTCATTTGTTATTCTAAATGCTGTCAGAATGGGTGTCAGGAATCAAGGAGACAGACAAGAGCTGTCATTTACTAATGAGTTACTTTATTGATGAGGAATTATATATTCAAGCAATAATTGAACTTTATCCTACTTCACTGATATATTTATAGCTGAACTTACTTAATATTCTTGATCAGGCAAAATATCCCCTCAGGATAGGTAGTCTCAGTAAAGTTGTTTAACGATGTTCTGGACCTCAAATCCACACATGTATATCAGAATTTTAATGGAAAATTTTGTTATTCTTCTATATTCAACTCTTTATAAATGGGGGGGGGCTTAATGCACCTGTGACCATTTAGAAAAGAAATTAAATAGAAATCACAGAAAAGGAAATCAAGTTGAATGATTAGTCCATTAATCAAGCTTATTTGTCACTTCATTTGTCATTGAAGTCTTGATGACACCTGGAAATCAAGATTAAGTCAGACAACAAAACTAAATATGCTCTCATTTTGAGTTTAACTTCTTCCATCTGCAAGGCTTCAAATGGCCATTTAAAAATTCTCCATTATGTTATGGCGCCAACTAACACTGGGAAAAGAAACTTAGAACAAGTTATTTATAGGACCATTATTGATGCAAATACGTAACTAAAGATCTCTTAGTAAATAACTTATTGTTAAACCTGGCTTATACAACTTCAAAATTATTTGCATATATCAATAATTTGCAAGTCCTGAAAATATCATCTTTTCTATATCTATATTTTGTATAGGTGCTTTCTTCTCCCACAAAGAAATTTCTTGTTCGGCCTTATCATTTTCAAGAGACAACTTAAAAGCCATATTTTTATAAATTTTTAAAATCTCTCGCTTCCACCATTATTGGCATAGGTCTGTTTGCTCCCAGAGTTTTCTGGTAGTAATGTGTATACATGTCTCTATTTTACTCTTAAGTTGTTTACCTAAATTATTTTTTCAAATGTTAGTACTCTAAATAGGATTATCATTTTTTAAGGGCAGATATTGGGTCTTATGTTTCCTCATTGTGTCTTTGATGCCTGGCACTCAAATTGGTAACAGCTCAGTAAGCAGTACAAATGTCCTCTTATAACAGGACAACACTGCTCAATAAATGCTAGCTGATAATTGTGAAATTGAGATTTTTATAGATAAACACTGTTAAAGTGGTGAAAATTTTCTGTGAGAGCATAAATTGAATCAATGTCTATCATTGTTTATGCACTGGTCTGAATGGGGCAGCCCATGTCTTAAAAAGGGAACAAATAAAAGAAGCTATAGTGTTTTCTTAACTTTGGCTTGATTTCTGAGGGTTCAGCCCCAATTTTGTCATTTTTCTAGATTATCTCCCTTTCATTCTAAATGTTAATCATTTGTTTTAAGCAGTGTGCAAATTCAGAGCAACCTGAACTAAGAAAACATCAAATTACTGCAGATTAAACCTCTGTCTTGATACTAAAATAGCTTTAAAATGTTTTCTCCTTTCTTATCCATTAATTGTTTTCTTTATCCTCCAAACTCCAACCAATTATGCAGGACCTCATTCATATAATATTTAAAACATTGTTCTTATTACAGATATTAGTACATCATCATTTAGCTAATTAGAAATTATGAACAAGAAAAATTTTAACATTTCTTGGAATTAAGTTCTCAAAGGCAGGCATTTCTACTAGTTTTGTACACATCCAATCTTTTTCTCTTCTAATAATAATGTAAAATTGTGCATATTATATATTATGCACTGTATGTAATACATTATGTGTCATGCACACAGACACTTTTGCAAAAATTGCTTATTTATCTCAGTATTTTATGTCATCGTATATGTGAATACATCTCTATATTTACATTCCTTATATGGTACGAAAATTGTTTGACAAATGATTTACATATCTAAATATATTTTGAACTCAGTGGGCTCAAGTCGTGCCATATAACAAGAATGATGATGATGATGATGACGGTGATAACGATAAGAAGAAAGCGGAAGAGGAGGAGAATAGAATCTTAACACTGAGTATTTGTGTAGCTATTCTGTAAGTACATACTAATGTCCTTCATATTTTACAGAAGAGGAAACAAAGTTTATATAATTTTACTTATGTTACATACCTTCCAATGGAAAAACAAACACAAGCAATGTAAATGTAATACCAATGCTTTCACTGTTCCATGTTTTATAAACAAATGTATTTCATCAGTGTCCTATTTGAGTGGGTTTAGGTCTTTCTTTTTTTCTTCTGTTACAAAGAACACAGTGTATAACTTTATATATATATATATCTTTGCATATATATTTTTAACATTTTTATTGGAGTATAATTGCTTCACAATGGTTTCTTTCTCCTTTATAGCAAAGTGAATCAGTTATACATATACATATGTCCCCATATCTCTTCCCTCTTGAGTCTCCCTCCCTCCCACCCTCCCTATCCCACCACTCTAGGTGGTGACAAAGCACCGAGCTGATCTCCTTGTGCTATGTGGCTGCTTCCCACTAGCTGTCTGTTCTACATTTGGTAGTGTATATATGTCCATGCCACTGTCTCACTTTGTCCCAGCTTACCCTTCCCCCTCCCTGGGTCCTCAAGTCCATTCTCCAGTAGGTCTGCGTCTTTATTCCCATCTTGACTCAAGGTTCTTCATGACCATTTTGTTGTTGTTGTTAGATTCCATATATATGTGTTAGCATAAGGTATTTTTTTTCTTTTTCTGACTTATTTCACTCTGTATGACAGACTCTAGGTCCATCCACCTCACTACAAATAACTTAATTTTGTTTCTTTTAATGGCTGAGTAATATTCCATTGTATGTATGTGCCACATCTTCTTTATCCATTTATCTTTTGATGGACACTTAGGTTGCTTCCATGTCCTGGCTATTGTAAATAGAGCTGCAATGAACATTTTGGTACATGACTCTTTTAGAATTATGGTTTTCTCAGGGTATATGCCCAGTAGTGGGATTGCTGGGTTGTACAGTAGTTCTATTTTTAGTTTCTTAAGGAACCTTCGTACTGTTCTCCATAGTGGCTATATCAATTTACATTCCCACCAACAGTGCAAGAGGGTTCCCTTTTCTCCACACCCTCTCTACATTTATTTGTAGATTTTGTGATGATGGCCATCCTGACCGGTGTGAGAGGATATCTCATTGTAGTTTTGATTTGCATTTCTCTAATGATTAATGTTGTTGAGCATTCTTTCATGTGTTTGTTGGCATTCCGTATATCTTCTTTGGAGAAATGTCTGTTTAGGTCTTCTGCCCATTTTTGCATTTAGTTGTTTGTTTTCTTGATATTGAGCTGCATGAACTGCTTGTAAATTTTGGCAATTAATCCCTTGTCAGTTGCTTCATTTACAAATATTTTCTCCCATTCTGAGGGCTGTCTTTTTGTCTGGTTTATGGTTTCATTTTCTGTGCAAAAGCTTTTAAGTTTCTTTAGGACCCATTTGTTTATTTTTGTTTTTATTTCTATTCCTCTAGGAGGTGGGTCAAAAAGGATCTTGCTGTGATTTATGTCAAGAGTGTTCTGCCTATGTTTTCCTCTAAGAGTTTTATAGTGTCTGGCCTTACATTTAGGTCTTTAATTTTAAGTTTATTTTTGTGTATGGTGTTAGGGAGTGTTCTAATTTCATTCTTCTACATGTAGCTGTCCAGTATTCCCAGCACCACTTATTGAAGAGGATGTCTTTTCTCCACTGTATATTCTTGCCTCCTTAATCAAAGATAAGCTGAGCATATGTGCATGGGTTTATCTCTGGACTTTCTATCCTGTTCCATTGACAGATACTTCTGTTTTTGTGCCAGTACCATAATGTCTTGATTACTGTAGCTTGGTAGTATAGTATGAAGTAAGGGGGCCTGATTCCTCTAGCTCCATTTTTCTTTCTCAAGATTGCCTTGGCTATTTGGGATCTTTTGTGTTTCCATACAAGTTGTGAAATCTTTTGTTCTGGTTCTGTGAAAAATGCCAGTGGTAGTTTGATAGGGATTGCATTGAATCTGTAGATTGCTTTGGGTAGTATAATTATTTTCATAATGTTGATTCTTCCAATCCAAGAACATGGTATACTCTCCATCTATTTGTATCATCTTAAATTTCTTTCATCAGTGTCTTACAGTTTTCTGCATACAGGTCTTTTGTCTCCTTAGTTCAGTTTATTCCTAGGTATTTTAATTCTTTTCTGTTGCAATGGTACATGGGAGTGTTTCCTTAATTTTCCTTACAGATTTTTCATCATTAGTGTATAGGAATGTGAGAGATTTCTGTGCATTAATTTTGTATCTTGCTACTTTACTAAAGTCATTGATTGGCTCTAGTAGTTTTCTGGTAGAGTCTTTAGGATTCTCTATGTATAGTATCATGTCATCTGCAAACAGTGAAAACTTTACTTCTTCTTTTCCGATTTGGATTCCTTTTATTTCTTTTTCTTCTCTGATTGCTGTGACTAAAACTTCCAAAGTTATGTTGAATAATAGTGGTGAGAGTGGACAACTTTGTCTTGTTACTGATCTTAGAGGAAATGGTTTCAGTTTTTCACCATTGAGAATGATGTTGGCTGTTGGTTTGTCATATATGGCCTTCATTATGTTGAGGAAGTTCCCTCTAAGCCTACTTTCCGGAGGTTTTTTATCATAAATGGGTGTTGAATTTTGTTGAAAGCTTTTTCTGCATCTATTGAGATGATCATAAGGTTTTTCTCCTTGAGTTTGTTAATATGGTGTATCGCATTCATTGATTTTCATATATTGAATAATCCTTGCATTCTGGGGATAAACCCCACTTGATCGTGGTGTATGATCCTTTTAAAGTGTTGTTGGATTCTGTTGCTAGTATTTTGATATTGGCCTGTAGTTTTCTTTCTTGTGACATCTTTTCTGGTGATGGTGGCCTCGTAGGATGAGTTTGGGAGTGTTCCTCCCTCTGCTGCATTTTGGAAGAGTTTGAGAAGGATAGGTGTTAGCTCTTCTCTAAATGTTTGATAGAATTCACCTGTGAAGCCATCAGTTAGTGGGCTTTTGTTTGTTGGAAGATTTTTCATCACAGTTTCAATTTCAGTGCTTGTGATTGGTCTGTTCATATTTTCTATTTCTTCCTGGTTCAGTCTCAGAAGGTCGTACATTTCTAAGAATCTGTCCATTTCTTCCAGTTGGTCCATTTTATTGGCATATAGTTGCTTGTAGTAATCCCTCATGATCCTTTGTATTTCTGCAGTGTCAGTTGTTACTTCTCCTTTTTCATTTCTGATTCTATTGATTTGAGTCTTCTCCCTTTTTTTCTTGATGAGTCTGGCTAATGGTTTATCAATTCTGTTTATCTTCTCAAAGAACCAGCTTTTAGTTTTATTGACCTTTGCTATCGTATACTTCATTTCTTTTTCATTTCTGATCTGATCTTTATGATTTCTTTCCTTCTGCTAACTTTGGGGGTTTTGTTCTTCTTTCTCTAATTGCTTTAGGTGTAAGGCTAGGTTGTTTTTCTGAGATGCTTCTTGTTTCTTACGGTAGGGTTGTATTGATATAAACTTCCCTCTTAGAACTGCTTTTGCTGCATCCCATACATTTTGGGTCTTCATGACTTCATTGTCATTCGTTTCTAGGTATTTTTAGATTTCCTCTTTGATTTCTTCAGTGATCTCTTGGTTATTAAGTAGTTCATTGTTTAACTTCCATGTGTTTGCATTTTTCACAGATTATTTTCCTGTAATTGATATCTAGTCTCATAGTGTTGTGGTTGAAAAAGATACTTGATATTATTTCAATTTTCTTACATTCACCCAGGCTTGATTTGTGACCCAAGATATGATCTATCCTGGAGAATGTTCCATGAGCACTTGAGAAGAAAGTGTATTCTGTTGCTTTTGGATCGAATGTTCTATAAATATCAATTAAGTCCATCTTGTTTAATATATCAATTGAAGCTTGTGTTTCTTAATTTATTTTCATTTTGGATGATCTGTCCCTTGGTGAAAGTGGGGTGTTAAAGTCCCCTACTATGATTGTGTTATTGTCGATTTCCCCTTTTATGGCTGTTAGCATTTGCCTTATGTATTGAGGTGCGCCTATGTTGGGTGCATAAATATTTAAAATTGCTATATCTTCCTCTTGGATTGTTCCCTTTATCATTATGTAGTGTCCATTTTTGTCTCTTGTAATAGTCTTTGTTTTAAAGTCTATTTTGTCTGATATGAGAATTGTTACTCCAGCTTTCTTTTGATATCCATTTGCATGGAATATCTTTCCATCCTCTCACTTTCAGTCTGTATGTGTCCCTAGGTCTGAAGTGGGTCTCTTGTAGACAGCATATATATGGTTCTTGTTTTTGTATTCATTCAGCCAGTTTATGCCTTTTGGTTGGAGCATTTAATCCATTTCCATTTAAGATAGTTACCGATATGTATGTTCCCATTACCATTTTCTTAACTGTTTTTGGTTTGTTTTTGTAGGTCTTTTCCTTCTCTTGTGTTTCCTGCCTAGAGAAGTTCCTTTAGCATTTGTTGTAAAGCTGGTTTGGTGGTGCTGAATTCTCTTAGCTTTTCCCTGTCTGTAAAGGTTTTAATTTCTCAGTCAAATCTGAATGAGATCCTTGCTGGGTAGAGTAATCTTGGTTGTAGGTTTGGCTCCTTCATCACTTTAAATACATCCTGCCACTCCCTTCTGGTTTGCAGAGTTTCTGCTGAAAGATCAGCTGTTAACCTTATGGGCATTCCCTTGTGTTTTATTTGTTGTTTCTCCCCGATGCTTTTAATACTTTTTCTTTGTATTAAATTTTTGATAGTTTGCTTAATATGTCTTGGCATTTTTCTCCTTAGATTTATCATGTATGGGATTCTCTGTGCTTCCTGGACTTGATTAACTACTTCATTTCCCATATTAGGGAAGTTTTCAACTATAATCTCTTCAAATATTTTCTCAGTCCCTTTCTTTTTCTCTTCTTTTTCTGGGACCCCTATAATTTGAATGTTGGTGCATTTAATGTTGTCCCAGAGGTCTCTGAGACTGTCCTCAATTCTTTTCATTCTTTTTTCTTTATTTTGCTCTGCAGTAGTTATTTCTATTATTTTATCTCCCAGGTCACTTATCCGTTCTCTTGCCTCAGTTAATCTGCTATTGATCCCTTCTAGAGAATTTTTAATTTCATTTATTGTGTTGTTCATCACTGTTTGTTTGCTCTTTAGTTCTTCTAGGTCCTTGTTAAACGTTCCTTGTATTTTCTCCATTCTACTTCCAAGATTTTGGATCATATTTACTATCATTATTCTGAATTCTTTGTCAGGTAGACTGCCTATTTCCTCTTCATTTGTTAGGTCTGGTGGGCAGGTCCCTTGCTCCTTGCTCCTTCATTTGCTGTTAGTTTCTCTGCCTTCTCATTTTTGCTGTTAGTTTCTCTGCCTTCTCATTTCTCTGCTGTTAGTTTCTCTGCCTTCTCATTTTGCTTAACTTACTTTGTTTGGGGTCTCCTTTTTGCAGGCTGCATGTTCATAGTTCCCGTTGTTTTTGGTGTCTCTCCCCAGTGGCTGTTTGTTCAGTGGGTTGTGTAGGCTTCCTGGTGGAGGGGACTATTGCCTGTGTTCTGGTGGATGAGGCTGGATCTTGTCTTTCTGGTGGGCAGGTCCACGTTTGTTGGTTTGTTTTGGGATGTCTGTGGCCTTATGATTTTAGGCAACCTCTCTGCTAATGGGTGGGGTTGTGTTCCTGTCTTGCTAGTTGTTTGGCATAGGGTGTCCAGCAATGTAGCTTGCTAGTCATTGAGTGGAGCTTTGTCTTGGCGTTGAGATGGAGATCTCTGGGAGATTTTCGCCATTTGATATTACATGGAGATGGGAGGTCTCTTGTGGACCAGTGTCCTGAGCTTGGCTCTCCCACCTCAGAAGCAAAGCCCTGACGCCTGGTTAGAGCACCAAGATCCTGCCATCCACATGGCTCAGAGCAAAAGGGAGAAAAAGAAAGAAAGAAAGAAAGAACAAGATAAAGTAAAATAAAGTTATTAAAATAAAAAATAGTTATTAAAAATATTTTTAAGTATAAAAGGAAGGAAAGAAAGAAAGAAGAGAGCAACCAACCCAAAAAACAAATCCAGCAATGATAACAAGTGATAAAAGCTATACTAAAAGAAAAAAAAAAAAAAAGGACAGACATAACCTTGGGACAAATGGTAAAAGCAAAGCTATACAGACAAAATCACACAGAGAAGCATACACATACACACTCACGAAAAGAGAAAAAGGGAAAAACATATATATATCGTTGCTCCCAGTGTCCACCTCCTCAATTTGGGATGATTCGTTGTCTATTCAGGTATTCCACAGATGCAGGGTATATCAAGTTGATTGTGGAGATTTAATCCACTGCTCCTGAGGCTGTGGGAGACATTTCCCTTTCTCTTCTTTGTTCGCACAGCTCCTGGGGTTCAGCTTTGGATTTGGCCCCACTTCTGCATGTAGGTCCCTGAGGGCATCTGTTCTTCGCTCAGACAGGACAGAGTTAAAGTAGCAGCTGATTCGGGGGCTCTGGCTCACTCAGGCTGGGGGCAGGGAGGGGTTCGGAATGTGGGGCGAGCCTGCAGCGGCAGAGGCCGGCAGGACGTTGCACTAGCCTGAGGCGTGACGTGTGTTGTTTGCATATATTTTTAACTTAAGAGTAAAGAAGAGTATTGTGAAATTTTTAAATGTAAATAATAATTTTTTGTACCACCTATCAGACTTCATAACGAAATATTATTTTAAAAATTTTGACTTTCTGCCAGATAAAAAAATTGTGATTATTTTATGTAACTGAATTCTTTATTTGTGAAATTGGAAATCTTATTAGTTTTCTTTGCATGTTTAATTCTATTGTGGATTAAACTACTCATGCTCTTGATAATTATTCACTTTTGTTTTCAGCAATTTATTGAACTATAATTTATATACAACAGGTTATACACATTTAAAATATACGTGTCAATAAATTTTGACAGAAATACCTGTGAAACCACCACCACAATGAAGAACAATCTTATTACTCCCCACAAATAATTTTCATTCCCCTTTGCAGTGCATCCCTGCATCCCTGATTCTGCTTTTTTATATTATTGATTAGTTAGCATATTTTAGAATTTTAAATAGAATCATAAGGAATAAAATTTTTTAAAGGTTTCCATCAAATATGGGAAGCTTATAGACATTATTTCATCAAATATATATTCTGACCATTTCTCCTGATTTTCTAATTATAAAAATATTGTACCTCTTGTTCCAACAAACCCCTGAGGCTCTGTTCATTTCTCTTTACTTTCTCTTTTTTGGAACAATTGGATAATTTTTACTGATCTTCCTTCAAGTATATTGATTCTTTATCTGCCATCTTCATTATGTAGACAAAGATAAGAATAGTAAGGAATGACTTCAACGAGTTGCCAAAATAGGAGGTTTCAGCTCTCATTCCCCGCAACAGAAACATCAATTTAATACATTTCAATGGACAAAAACACCTTTATGGGCGCCCCAGAACTCAGATGAGAGATTACAGCAGTCAGCAGGTGAAGCACAGAAATGAGGAAAGATGCTTTGAAGAGAGCAGGAAGGACAGTTTCAAATGACCTGTATTTGCGTTTACCAATTCTTGCTTGATCTTGTCTGCTCTTTAACCCTTCTAGTGAATTTTTCAGTTCCATTATTGTATTCTTAACCTCCATAATTTCTCTTTGGCCTTTTTAAAAATGTTCTGTATCTCTGTTGAAATACTCATTTTGTTCATACATCATTTTTCTGATTTCATTGAGTATTTTATGGCAGTTTTTAAAATTCTCTGTCAGATAATTCATACCTCCATAACTTTAGGGTCAGTTTTTGGAGATTATTTTTTTGTTCCTCTGTTTGGGCTACATTTTCCTGTTTCTTCATTTTCCTTGAGACTTTGTGTGGGTGTTCGTGCATTTGAAAAAACAGCCACTTTTCCCAGTTTTTCTGGATTTTGGCTTCATATAAGGGAAGATCTTTGCCCATCAGCCCTGCTAGAGCTTCTGGCAGCTTCTCACAACTTTTCTGTGGGTATGTGTTCACTAGACTGTGTAAATTCATAATTAGAAGGATTTCCTGGTTTCTTATTCAGGAGTACATCATTTCTTGCTGCCTCTCATATCTGTCTGCTGTACTGTGGGTTCTCTGGAGCTGCAGCATACCACTCCACTCATTTTTTGGTTATCAGCAGACCCCAGGCATCTAGATTTCTTCATTTCCCACTAGCACTTTGAGACAGTTGAAACAGAAACTAGTCTCTTGGGCAGCCTTCTGAAAATTCTGAATGTTTGGATATATGTTTCAGTGTTCTCTTTCCATGCCCAGAGATATGCCAGAGGCTGTGAGTTTTCCTGACCTTATCACAGGAGCTCTGATGGTGATTGCATACTATTCTAAGCCACCACCTTTGTTCTCAGTAGCCCCCAGGCAGCAAAAGTCTGCCAGGGTCCCCTCAGTGTGCTAACACAGGTGGTTCCAAATCCTGTCCCTTTGGCAGTCCCCTGAAGAGCCGAAATGTTGGATGGGTGTTTGCCTGCTGTTTCTGCTGTGAGCTGGAGGGACAGGCTACAGCCCATGAGGGTGTACAAGTCCAAACTGTCTCCTTTGTTCTTAGCAGCTCCCAGCTAAGAGGCTCTTCCCTAACAGTGCTTAGATTCAGGCATGACAGAAGCCAGTCCCTTGAAAAGTCAGAATGTTGGATGTACTACCTAGTCCTCTCCTTCCCTTGGGAGAATCTGGGCATTCTGAGTTTCCTCCTGATATGTGATTGTGTGGTACTGTGCTTGGGAGAGGAATTACAGAGAAAGTATGCCACAAATTTTCCTCCCAGCTTCAGTGTGCCTCCCAACGGGTCTCTGGATTTCTCACAAAAGGAATTCTGTTCCTATATGGTTGAATCATTGTGTCTGTGGGAGGTATAGGAGGGCTGGGGCTTCCTATTTCACCATCTTGCTCATGTTCCCCAACCTCAATTTTCTGAAGTCCTTTAAAGTGTTCTAGCTATTTATTGTCCAGTTGACTTCTAGCTTACTTGCATTGTGGTCAGAGAACAAGCTCTATATGACTTTAGTCATTTCAAATGTGTTAGCATTTGCTTATGGCCAGCCAGCATAGTATAATTTATTTTTTAACATCTTTATTGGAGTATAATTGCTTTACAATGGTGTGTTAGTTTCTGCTTTATAACAAAATGAATCAGCTATATGTATACATATATCCCCATATCCCCTCCCTCTTGCGTCTCCCTCCCACCCTCCCTATTCCACCTCGCTAAGTGTTCACAAAGCACCGAGCTAGTCTCCCTGTGCGATGTGGCTGCTTCCCACTAGCTAGCTATTTTACAATTTGTGTTTGAAAAAAGAAATATGCCCATAATTCTTGGAGTAGGTTTAGCCAGCCACTGGGTGGTCCTACAGCTTCAATTCCAGTGACAGCATCAAAATGAGATTCCAGTTTTTATTTTTGTGGCCACAGGAAGCAGGCATTTGCAAAAATTTTATATACAGCAACATTATCAGTAGGCTCAGAGTATTACCCTTCTGAATGCCACCCCTGCATAATCCATAAACACCACCAATTGCTTTGGTGGATGCTATTTATATCTTGGGTTTCTAGGAACAAACATACTTTACAGATGTGAAAATACATGGTTAATGGAAAAACATGATTCCACATTAATTTTTTCAGATATGTGCACAACTGTCTTAAAAAATTACACACACACACACACGTCAGTTTAGATAATCTTCAGATTTTTTTAATCTTTGCTAGTATGTTTTGTCTTTTTTTTTTTACATCTTTATTGGAGTATAATTGCTTTACAATGGTGTGTTAGTTTCTACTTTATAACAAAGTGAATCAGTTATACATATACATATGTTCCCATATCTCCTCCCTGTTGCGTCTCCCTCCCTCCCACCCTCTTGTTTTGTCTTTTTAATATTTCATTAATGACTAGAGGTGTGATAAAAACTCACTCTATAATTTAATTTACGTATTAATTTTTGTATGGCTGTAACTTTTTTGTTAAATATATGGAGGTTATGTTTTAGGACACAAGTTTAAAAATTGTTATATCTCTTAGGCTTCTAAAAAATTTATTCCCCACTATTCTGTTTAGTCTCAAGGCAAGTCTCCTGTACTTCCCTGCAGAATGTGGGACTGCTGGTGGTTTACTTTCGATTCATTCCTATTCTGAAGATAGAGTCAGTGTAGATAAACATAAATTTGATGCTGAACCCCATTCTCTTTTTTTCAAGTCCATCAAAGCCACACTTCAATTCACAGCTTAATTTAATCTAATGAAGCACCTACTTTGAGTGTTTTGTTTACATCTCAGGACTTTCCCTCTCTCTTTTTTGTCCTACTAATTTGACTTTCAGATCTTTGATTAATTTTCGAAAATCATATTTTCATATTTTATCTAGAATTTTGAATTAAATATGTTTTGTTTTTCCCACAGGAAAATGCTTCTATATGAACTAGCCCACCATTTACTGAAAATTAGAATTCATGTCGTCAATACTTTAAGAGTTTGAAGCTGCTGTTTAATTGTGCTTACCTGTAGCTGACTTCCAGAATTAGCTTCAGCTATACTGTTCTTTTTACTCATGGCTCCCATACTCTCTCTATTCTATGGTTTTGCTTGTATCTGGAATTTTCTTTTCTTCCTCCACTTGTATAACTAAGTCTTACTCATTCTGCAACTTGAAACTCAACTATAGGGAATCTTTCTCTTATCCCCAAAACAGCTAAATTCTTTTTATAAAATAACTGAATGAAATAAATGAGCAAATAATAAATTGAAATGTAGAAGTACTTATTCAGATGTGCAAAGTAAAAGTCTGCTCACTATTAATTTCTACATAATCCATGTTTGCTTAATTTTTTCTGTATATTTTTCATGATACTTGGATGGGGGAGAATGTGTCCAGGTCTCATTTGCCCATTAGCTTATTCTTTAGAATTAATCCTATTTTTCTGATATTAAAGGTTTAAGTGATCCTTTCTGTCATTCAGTCTTCCTAGAAGAAGGAGATATATTACTGTGTACAGGCCACTGCATTCAGTGTACTATGTTCCTATTTGATTTCTCTGTTTCTGAAAACACTTCCCCTGGATTTTTCTGCTTACTGTGTCCTGCTCTGTCCCAATAATTCAAACCCCATTTGAGTTTGTTTTTGTCCCTGGTTTTAAGTGAACTATTTAATTGAGTAGTTGGATTAGGATGAAGTACCTCATCAGGTGATCTTATTTTGTGGATCAGAATATATTTTTCTGTGCATATCTATTTATGTTTGATAGTTGCTCTACAACTATAAAACTGGGTCATAGTTCATTCTTTGAGTTTCCTCTCATCTTCCCTCATCTTCACCCTTCAGTTCTACAAGAAGGCATGGGCAGAAAATATATAATTGCATAATTTTGTTTTTATCCTAGATGCTAATGCTGATTCAAAATTTGGGAAGGGGGTACATGTGGGGCTGTTTCCGTATCCTCTTGTTTTGAGAAGTCCTCTAACTTGACCTCTTGTGACAAGAGGACAATTGGTGCTTTAGAAATGCATACACTTTATATCACAGCGCACCTCTTTTGAGTAGGGAAATTGTCAATTTACAATTTCTGTTTCCTATTTGTTTTTAATTTCCCTAGATCTTGGAGTTACTTCTCAGAGTTTGTAAAATGACGCTGTATCTATTTGCTAGCTTTAACATGGATGAAGTTTATATATCTCTATTTCTGGTTTCTTTCATTCATTTCACTGAATATCTTGGAAAGAGTTTATACATGTATCTGCACTAGAATCTACCTTTGAAACTCTCGTAGTTGAAAAAATAATCAATGGTAATAACCTATTATATATGTAACTAAAATCTTGGAATAAGTGATTTGCAAATTAAAATATAATACAGGAAACAGACCATTTGAATACCTTATTCTAACACACTGTGTTAGCTTTAGACATTTGAGTAACTTCTTGTGGGGAGAACATAGATACTACTATATGCTGCCTTTTTACTAGCAAATAATTCAAGTTGATATCAAGGAAAGCTTCTAACTTTTAACAACTGAAGAATATATATTATAATAGGAGTATATTTTGAATAATGCTGAAAATTAAGTATATTTGACCCTTGAACAGCGCAGGGGTTAGGGGAGCTGACCCTCTGCACAGTCAAAACTCCACGTATAATTTATAGTCATCCCTCCACATGTGTGGTTCCTCCAAATCTGCAGTTTCGCATCTGTGGATTCAACCAAACAGGATCATGTAGTACTGTAGTACTTACTATTGAAAAAAGTTACATATAAGTGGACCCATGCATTTCAAACCTGTGTTGTTCAAGGGCCAACTGTAGTTAGGAGGATGAATATAATTTCTTAGATGTTTCTCATGTAGTACATTTATCCTCTATAAAACCGAGCAAATTTTATTCTCCTCTATAAGCACACACTTATGACTATAGAGAGCTGGGTTTCTGTAGTACTGATTTTAAAAGCATCTTTAAAAACCTTCAATATTATGTATAATTAGCACTTGGCTGTAATTATTCTAAACCTGTTATTTGCTAATACACATTTTCTTCAAATAAATTCTGACAGTTTTGCAGTCATATAAAGTCCATGTGAACAGTGTGAGGTATTTCCACATGACAGGCATATTAAATTAATTCAAAAAGGTACACTTAAATGTTTTTGTTATTTTTTTCCTTTTCAAAAAAGAAACAGACCAGTTTGTCTATTTCAGGTGTCTGTCTTGCTGTGTGCAGCAGCAAACTCTCATGTGCCTGTCTACTTGAAGTAAAAACTAAGGCCACCATATTCAGCTTTATAGCTATTACCATCTTTAGGACAATAATGTCTTCAAAAGAGCTCTCTGCCTACCAGCATCATGACTCTTTTCTTTTGATAAATATCTAATTCATTATAGAAGACGTTTAGTGGAAGAATATTATTTTGATCATGAGCAACAATAAAGAAATAAACAAAAACTATGATGAAAGGGAACAAATATACATGTTCTTCCTAAGTGAATCCATAAAGAGTGGTTAAAGTAATATTCAGGACTGTCTACTGAATTTTCCTGGAAACAAAATTATGGTTTTCTCAATTCTGAATTATCCCAAGAGTGATAAAAGAGGCAATCAAAATGTTTGCATTATTCCTCTGACGTCCTACCAATCTTATCTTTGAGAAATCTGATCAAAAATAACATGGCGGGCTTCCCTGGTGGCGCAGTGGTTGAGAGCCCGCCTGCCGATGCAGGAGACGCGGGTTCGTGACCCGGTCCGGGAAGATCCCACATGCCGCGGAGCGGCTGGGCCCGTGAGCCATGGCTGCTGCGCCTGCGCATTCGGAGCCTGTGCTCCACAACGGGAGAGGCCACAGCGGTGAGTGGCCTGCATACCGCAAAAAAAAAAAAATAACATGGCAGTCAATCATGAGAGGAAAATGAATGGGAAATGGTGTATATATTGCAACTAGCGAAGTTACTTGTATACAATAGGAAAATAAATAATTATAATAAATATTGACTTAGAAATAAGTGGAGCTTAGTTTAGGGAAAACTTTACCCTCCTACAAATCATGATGATAAGTGTCATTGTGAAAATTTGGGTTTTATAGTACTGTCAGAAAAAAGACTAATTTTGAAAGTTGACCAATTTTTCAACATTCGGCAAAATGTCTATTTCTATATAAAATTATTTTTAAACATCTATAAAATCCTAGAGATTTTAGACATTGAATCCGTTTATTCTTTATTCTTGTTACAAAGCTTTTTCTCCTACATAAGACATAATTGTCAAGATCTATTTCCTCACTAAAGTATACTTTATGGTTTGCAATGTAACATGTAGCACAGCTAAAAAGAAAACATCTTTGTTCTCCTGACAGATAATTTTTTAAACGACATCAAAAGATACATGCCATCACCATAAGAAACTTCTACATATTTGCTCACCCTCTTGGATTATTTCTAGTCACTAACCTTCCACTGTCACCAAGATTCTGATTTTTTTATACCATAGATTCATTCTCCTGATTTTGAATTCTATATAAATGAAATAATATAGTGTGTGCTCTTTTTAATCTATTTTCACTCCATTATTACATTTATAACAACCATCCATAGCGTTAGTAATTATAGCTTATTCACTCTCTGTACTATATAGAATGCCATTGTATGAATATGCTCCAATTTATTCACCCCGTATACTGTTGATGTACATATGAACTGTTTTCAGTTCAAGGCAATTATAAATAACACTTTTATGAATATTTATGTACATGTCTTTAGATGAACATGTAGACCTGCTTCCAGTGGTTCCATGCCCTTGTGACTATTTACTGTTAACAGACTTTATTTACAATATCAGTTATATTGGTAAGTGTGTAGTTCAGCTTTGCATTTCCCTGATGACTAAAAACTATGAACAATTTTTCATGCATTTATTGACCACTTGCTTATCTACTTTTATAAGTTTTTCCAGTCTTCTGTTCATGCTTTAAATTGGATTGTTTGACTTTTATTGAGCTGTAAGAGTTCTTTATGTATGTGGGATGCTGTTACTGAAAGTGGGGGTCCGGCTGCTGGACGCTTTAAAACCAATAAAGAGGCAAGTTGGTGGAAAGGAAAATTTGTTTTATTTCAGAGGCCAGCAACCTGGGGGGGAGGGGAGTGTGGACTCATGTCCAAAGGCTGACTCCTCCCACTGACACTCAGTGGGCAAGAGCTTTTATAGACAGCAGGAGGGGGCTACATGTAGAAACAGCACTTTCAGCTCTGTCATCTTGAAATTGGTCATACAGTGGTCTGATCAGCATCATCTTTACTGTTTTAAGTACAGTTAGTCTTTAGTTCCAGGGTTGGTTTGTTCCCATTTCTTTAAGGCCAGTTCTCAGAATTGTGGAAGGTTTTCAGTCTGATCACCATGTAGTTAGCTTCTTCCACCTGGTGGGGATCTCAGTATCTATAAGACAACTCAAAGCATAGGGCTCAGGATATGATCTATAGCCCTTGAATAGGAACTAAAGGTCCTTGACTTTATTAATGACTAAACTATTATCATTTGGTCTCATTTGACTCTTTTCTTTTGTTTCTGCATTTTCTCACTTCTCTGATTAAACTTATTCTTGGCTAAAGTTTTTCTACAGACAAAAGGCAGGCTGAGGACATGGAGGAGGGGAAAGGACCTAGGGTCCCACTCTGTTTCAGTCTTTTATTTGAAAGATACTTCATAGATATTTTCTCCCAGTCTATACTCACCTATTCATTTTAACTATGGTATATTCTGATTGGCAGAACTTTTAAATTTAGATGAGGTTTAATTAATCATTTTTTTCTTTTATACATATTACTTTTGTAACCTGTATAAGAAACTATTTCATATTACCAAGTCATGAAGATATTCTCCTGTATTTTCTTCTAAGAGCCATATGGTTTTAGCTTTCATGTTTAGGTACATGATTGTGCTCAAAATAATTTTTTGTGTGATATTAAGTAGAGACTGATGTTTATTTTTTTCCCAAATAGGTATTCAGTTTTTCCAGCACAACAACTTGAAAAGGTGTCCCTTTCCCATTTAATAGCTTTGGTAACGTTGTGAAAAATCAGATGCCTGTATGAAAAGGGTTCCATTTCCAAGTTCTTTATTTTGTGGCATTCTTTGATTTCTTACTTTTCTTTGTAGTAAATTATTGTAATTCTTAACTGACAAGTAAGACTTGTCAATTAGGGTATGTAATACACACTATTCTTTTTTTCCAAGCTAGCATCTCCATGTCTACCAGTATCATGATAGGGATTATGTTAAATATTTACACATATGTGTGCACACTCACACACACACACACACACACACACACACACACACACACACACACACACAGATACTACCTTCTACATGGTGTGAAGCTCTTATTTCTTTTTCTAATGTGGTCCCGGAGCTGAAGTTGCTATCTTTCTCATAGAAAGATAATGGTCATACAGTGGAAGATAAAAGTCAAATTGGAACATAACAAGATGGACTGGAATCCTCTTGGGTCTCACACTACTGTCAAGCCTCCAATTTTGATAATGTAAAGATCTACAGGAAAAGTGGTTAACTTGGGTCTTGAAGCTAAACATGCATCCAATCCAAGAGTTAGAAAATTGGAAGGAGAAAGTTTGGTGGGGCGTGGAGCTCACTGCTGCCCCATGAAACAAAGAGTAAGCAGATTTGTGCTGGTGTTAATGAGGTGCAACAGCCTCACCTCCTGTCTTCCCCTAATCTTCACAACATATATACAATATTGCAACTATTTCATGTCTGCCTTCCAAACTTCATTCAAAATGTCTCATGCCCACACACCAACCTGGATATGAACAGGAAGTGGAAATCTGGAAACAGACCAGTTTATCTATATTGACCCAATATAAATCCACCACAATTATCTTTGATGAGATTTTGTTCATTACTTTTTATTTGTACATAAGAAAACTATAGGTCGTGGAACGTGGGTATAGATTTTAGGCAATATATGCCTGAGAGTTTAATTTTTTATTCTAGGTATTTTAATGATCCAAATCTCCTTACTGCAAAAAATTATTACATGACCCTTTAGATCTTTCTTTTCTAAAACTTCACACCTGTTACTTCTTTTACTTTTTCTATTAGTTTGTGAAGACCCCCTGCAACAATGCAGAGCAATAACAATAATAGCAAGTAAACCTATTTTTTCCTTGAATTTAAATGAAATGTTGCTAATTTTTTATCATGACACATCATTTTTGCTAATAGCTTCTGATGCGTAAATTTAATCAAGTTCTTAAAAAGTCTAGTTTTCTCAGGTTTTCAAATATGTATTGAATTTTTACTTTTTTTCCATATAAACAAACATGTTTAATATGAATATATTAATTTAATAAGTTAGTTGTTTATCAATGTATTTCCTTAAATTAATCTCTCTTAACATTATCAACTTCTTGAATTAAAGGCTAAGTTAATTTTCTTTCAATCTTTCTTATTATTAGATAAATAAATTTACTCCTATAAATTTCTCTCTCAAAATCACTTTGACTAAATCCCAGATTTTTCATACTAGCACACAATGCCATTTATTTAATTTTTTTTCAGTTTCTGTTTTCATGTCTTCTACTCACAAGTTATAAGAAAGGATATATTAAAATTAACTTATGAATTTTTTAAAAAACTAACTTTTAGTTATTGGTTTATAATTTACTTGCATGGAATAAGTGAATATTGCCTTATGATATTGATTTTGTTGTAGTTGTGAAATTCTTCAGGCATATTATATGATCAGTGTTACCAATGAGGATTAGGTTTGTATATGAGCAGTGGGAAGAAAAATATCATTGGCTTAAACTCAGTAGAATTTTATTTTGCTTTCATGTAACAGTTTGGAAATAGGCTGATATGAAAATAGGCTGCTCCATCAATTCTCCAGAGATACAATCCACTTAAGTCTTTCTACTCCTCTGTCTCTTAGCATGTCCTTTATCTTCATGAAAGATCAAGCTTCAAGTCCAATATTTACAGTCCAAAGATAAGGATAAAGTCATGCAAACAACAGGGCACTAGGCGTGCACTAGTTTCTTCCTAAGAAGTAGTCCAAGAAACTGCCACATGACAATTTGCTTAAAGAGTTACATCTGAAATACTACATCTGACTCAAGTCTATGATCTCCACGTAGTGCTCAATCCTCTCTATACATGGAGTTTGGCTTTTTAAGTGACACATAAACTAAGAGATGATTTATTTTCTCAACAATTTCCCAAATACAGTGGTTGAGTAAAAATGTTACATATACAGTAAAAACTCCCATTCAGAAAAAGGGAGGATGTGCAAAACTCAGCAGTAATTAGTTCATAGCATTGAAAAAATCCTACTGGATAAGAACTGGAAAGATTTCATCCCACTACTAGAGTATATGCCATGATTAGTCTATCAGGTAGCCCTTAGTTCTGCTTTCTGGGAAGAATTTACTTTTTCATCATCTCCACAGGCCCATGGACCCATGCTCCTCTCCTAGTGAGCTGTAGAGTTTTGTAGCTTGCCTCATGTGAGATAATGTTGCTGACAATCTGATAGTTCTGATTTTATTCCTAATTCTTTAAATGAGTGTAAGCTATGTGATTTGCCACAGTGGTGTCTGTGTCTGCAATTTCAGCCAACCCAATGCTACCATTGATACTTCATTATAATGGTTGTATAGTGTGTTCTTATAAACAACATATTGTTATTTGTACATTTATAAATGATATACAAGATTGATTGTTATATTGCTCTTCCTTAGTTTCCTCTGTAGTTATGTGTCTAGTTATCCAGAAAAACTTTACATGGAGTGGAATCATGATTGGTAGTGAGACTCCCAGGAGCATTTTTAAGTTTCTCAAAAGCCCAGGGATATATTATGTGCCTAGGCAGTATTCAGAGTTAGAATATCATTTCATAAACTTGTTAGGATAATTCTTTACATTTGAATTTTAGAAAATTATCATTAAACTTACTATTATATTTATTTATAGCAGATATATATGTCTGAGAGTAATTTTATTTAAGATTATGTAATCTTACATAAATAAGAATGATCTAATTAGAATACATATAAAATAAATAAAAAAATAAACATGTTTAACAGTAAAAAATGAAAGGAGTGACCTGATCACACAATCAACTAAACAAAAAGACAACATCAAAATAAGTTAGAAATGGGGCTTCCCTGGTGGCGCAGTGGTTGAGAGTCCGCCTGCTGATGCAGGGGACACGGGTTCTTGTCCTGGTCCGGGAAGATCCCACATGCCGCAGAGCGGCTGGGCCCATGAGCCATGGCCGCTGAGCCTGCGTGTCCAGAGCCTGTGCTCCGCAACGGGAGAGGCCACAACAGAGAGAGGCCCGCGAACCTCAAAAAAAAAAAGTTAGAAATGGAAAGATATATTATAGAATTTTCTTAATTTTTATCTTTTGAAAAAATGTTCTCCAACTTGAACGACTAATTGTTAAAATACAATATCTAAAAATGTCAGCATCTATTGTATTCAGCGAAGATGTATAGTGACTCATGATTGGTTATTCAAACTGAACATTCTGTAATTGCTCCAAAACCCAAATTGTAAACAATTTAAAGTTTTTCTGCTTCACTAACTTTTAAAAGGCTGAATTTGTCTCTTTGTAAAAACTTTCTTTACGTCTCTGCAGTATTTACATAGAGCACTTTAATTGTGTGAATCAAAATATATTACCCATATGTAGTCTATTCATCATAATAAATTAGGCTTGCTTTTCTTTATACTAACAATAACACAACTGTAATTAAGATTCATAAGAATAAAAAAAATTGCTGGACTTTTTTTTTTTACTGGACTAAATCCATTTTAATGATCCAAGCATTTGAGAAAAAATTGGGGTGAAATCACTGTGATGCAATTTTAAATAAAATTGTGTGAGAAATGAATTCTTAGGGAAGGCATCTGGACACTTCATAAACTATATCATTGATTTTTACACACGGGCGTCTCTATTAGGTTATGGATGTGGTTAGCACTAACTTCAACTTAGAATGGCCTCTAAAGTTAAGAACTAACTATAAAATTACCTTGGAGGTAGAATAAAAATCTATAAAGATACTAGTAGATTAAAAATTTATAGGACACGATTATATTTTAAAGTTCTTAAATAAGTCCTGTAACATTGTAGCTGATGTGGTTTTTCATGTAGGCTTTTTATACAGATACATCACATTTTTTTGTGTATTCCAATAAAACTTTATTTTTTAACTTTTATTGATGTATAGTTGACTTACAATTTGTGTTACTTTCTGCTGTACAGCAAAGTGACACATTTATACATATATATATATGTATATATATATATATATATTCTTTTTATATTCTTTTCCATTATGGTTTATTCCAGGATACTGAATATAGTTCCCTGTGCAATATAGTAGGACCTTGTTTTTTATCCATTCTCTATGTAATAGTTTTCATCTACTAACCCCAAACTCCCAGTCCATCCATACCCCTCCTGCCCCCCGCTAACTTCCTTGGCAACCACAAGTCTGTTCTCTATGTCTGCGAGTCTGTTTCTGTTTTAGATAGGTTTATTTGCACCATATTTTAGATTCCACATGTAAGTGATATCATATGGTATTCGTCTTTCTGACTTACTTCACTTAGTATGATAATCTCTAGTTGCAGGATATATCATATTTTAAATATAATTCAAAAGATAGTGATTTTGTAAGGAAGAAATAAAAGAAATTCCTTCCCAGTTTGTAGATGATTTACCTTGGATCAGAAAGTTGGTTGCTTCATTTCATACCAGTCTTTTGTACTGAAAGCTTAGTATGTAATTTAAATAGGGAGATAACTGGGTTGTATGCTTTATTTTGTTGAGATAAATTTTAGGAGTTACTGTAACACTTAGGAAGATTCTTCATTTCTTTTTCTACTGGAGTACACATGCTTAAAATGGAATATTTAGGAGTTTAAAATCACATCTATATTACTTTAATAGCCATTTATTCTTTCTGTTTTGCCTACTACATTGATTGAATTAATGTTTTCTTGATGTATTGCAGATTATTTCTAAATTAAAATAAAGATAATATTCTAAAATAACTTTTCAATACACTCTGATATATAATGTTCAGTTACAGTAAACATTTGATCAAAACTTAATTTGCATATCATGTTGTTTTTGAGCATCAATAAAACATTTTAAAATCCCTTTTGATGCCAAAGATATCAATAAGCATGAATCTCATACTGAAGCGACTTGCATTCTTGTTGCCAAGTGTTGCTTAAATGGAGAGTGCTCTCCACTAACCTTTGAGGCAATATTAAATCATTTGGCAGCAATTAAGGAGCTATAGTTTTTAAAACTATATGTATTATTTTATTATTGTTAGTATATTGTCTTCAAGATTAAAGTTACTAAATTATTAAATTTTTGCCACCTATTTTGCACATTGTGTGCCAAAAATGGCTAAGGTCAACATGCTAACTCTGCCTAATTTAAGGTAAAGTTAAAACAAAGACCCATTTTTCAATAGTATCGAGCATAATATCAGGGTTTTTAAAAATCTGCTATTATATAGACTTAAGTTGAAACTACATAATATAAAATAAGCAAAATAAGAGAGAAAAAATTACAAGTTGTGTTTATATTTCACTAATTATCAACAAATTCAGTCTTTTATCAAACATGATGTTTTTATCTACTAATTTGCTGGTGCTGGGTTGAGTTCTGGGGATAGGGAGAGTGGCAATGTATAAAGAAGCATCATAAAGCATACCATGGACAGCCCAGTTGCAGTGTGGATGTATTCAATACATATGTAAAGTGTTCAATATAAACATTATTTACATGAATTTAGAAGATAGCAAATAATCATAAAACTGTGGTAGAGATATGTCTAATTCCGTTGTATTTTAAGACCAAAGTGTTGACAAAAAAGAAATTAAGAAAAAAATTAATATATTTACTTAGCAGTTATTTGGCATTCTTTGTTGCCTGTTGTTACCAGTCAGAGAATATAAATCCCGTGATTTCATTCTCTGCTATTTATTGCTACCCTGTACTTCTCCACACACTCATCTTTCAGCCTTGTCTCCTGCATCTTCCTTCTCCTGCTCCAGAACACCCATATACCTCTACATTGGGAACAACCACAAAACTTTGAAGGAAAAAAGATTACTCTTGGCAATGGAGTCCCACTTGGTAAGAGCTGACTGAGGGCTCCTAGAGAACTCAATACTCATGAGATGCAGCTGCCTACCACAATCAAAGATATCAGAGAAGCAATAGGAGAATCTCTGAATAGATGAGAAATCAAGGTCCAGCTACTCATTTAAAAACTCTTAAAACCTCTTCTTTTCACACTGAGTCATTGGCTTGCAACTGTGGGCTAGTGAGTAGATGAGAATTAAAAAAAAAATCAGTGATCAAAACAGAGAATCAAAATCATATTATTCTCATTAATATTGACAATGACTGTAAGCTTTTTCTGTGGAGTTATAATCAACCATTGGATCCCCAAGGGAAGCTAAAATAGTTGAAAGCACATGAATAAAGACATACTTGTGGAAAGGAAATGATAAGCATTGGTGAGAAATAAGAAAATAAACCTATATAGTGTGTGGATAAAAAGGATGGCAACAGTGAGAATAGAGGAAGAAAAACTAGGAGGAGTCAAAGTGTGCTGGAGCCCTTATTTAAGAAACAGTATAGAGAAACAGCACGAAATTCATCCTTTTTCCCTCTGTGTGATAAATATTGATTTATTTTTTGAGGCTGCCCACAACCAGAACAAAAAAATTAACACCATATACAACCTACGTAACTAGAGATGCCCTAATAATGTGAAAAGGATTTTTCTGTTACATAGGTCATAATTCTGATTGTCTACTATTGAATATTTACCAAATAGATGCATTACATAAGAAAATGTACTACAGTTCTAATCTCCAAACTTCACATAATGTTTGGAGCTCTCCTTGCTAAAGAGACTGAAATGTTTGAGTTTAACGAGAATCAAGAAAATAAGCAGTTAATCGCCTATTTAGATACCTGACTAAACTATTGGAAGAGACACCTGATTCCCAATTTTATGTAAACATATATAGCAATGAAGAAAACTATAGTTAGACCCCTTCTGAAAATGTACTGGTGCTCAGCCAATAGAAAAACAAGGTGTTTGTGTAAATCAGATTTAGAGTTTTAGGTGTTACCAGAAGTGTGTTCTCATAAATTTCCTTTCTTATTTTGCTAGTCTCTCAAGTTTTAATGTAATGTTTTGCGGTGCTTAGTGTCAAAAATAAGTTGCAGTTAAGAAATAGTTTCTTGTTAACTTCCAAATGTCATCTGATCATCCAATCAATCTCAAAACAATAGATACTAAACCTATTTCCTAGACAGACAGTAGAAATGAAAATGCTTCTGACTCATACATTATAGCTTTTATATTTAGTTAATTAATGACTGTGGAAGTGGACTTAAACCAATTTAAGCAGAGTAGCTCATATTGAATTGGGAAGAAAGGATTAAGGAATATCTAGAAGGAAATGATGTACTAAATATTTATATGAAACTCACTTTTCAAAAATTTTCAATTTTAATAGTCAAATATAGTTCTAAGATAGGAGACGTGTTGATTAGGTTTTACAAGTTTTAAGGTAGAAATCCATGATTAATATCCAAATTTAATTAAGCCCTTTTAATTTTCATTTTGGGTATTCCAAATTGTACAACCAATAACAGTGCAGAATATATTATCAACTGCTGCTTCATTTTATTTTAAATGTATTGACTGAATCTAGAATGATTTTCTCTATGTTATTATAGTTCTGAATATCTAAAATTTACTTTTAAAACTATTAGTCAGTAAGTCTATACTTGAGTTTGTCTTTGCCCATTCTACTAATAATTTATCTCACAGATAGTGTATTTTAAGTTAATTGAGGAAACAGTAAGCTATCCAGATAAAGTAATTTTTTTTCTATCTGTCATTATTGCGAAAATTTAGAATATATAAAGCTGTCATAAATAGCCTTAGCAATGCCCCATCAAAGTTGGCCTAATCACTAGTGAATGTCTATCTAACAGTGGAATATGATAAGCAGATTATTTTGTCCTTTGTTGTAGATTTCTTTGGAAAGCTAACTGCACATACACTGAGAAGTAACATTTGTTCTTAAGTTAAGTGGCATTCGGTAAGAAGGCCATGTAGCATAAGACATAAATTTTTTTTGTTTATTTGTTGCCATATGAAGCATATGGATTCTATGCTACATAGAAAACAAATAAACAATTATCTTCAAATAATGGGGATGAGTCATGTGGAAGCAAGTAAATGGTGCAATTAAAATCCATTTCGTGTTTCCCTTCCTATTATTCAATGATATCACTTTGGATCTACATAGTTGACAACTATTGGCCTAAAAAAGTAAGGAGGAAAAAGAATGAAATCTTTTCTACCTCCTTAAAACTTTTAAAGAGCAGTGATTTATTTTTACTTTACCACAAGAGTTTTTCTTACATGCTCTATCCTAAAGCAAATACTGAGAATAAAGCAAAATGGGCGAATTCATTTCACTTACAAAATTGTCAGGTGCTTATTTTCTGTCTATACAAAGGTATGTTTTGACTTCATCCTGAAAGGTTAAAATGAGAGGAAACTATCTTTTGTAAGTGGAAATATTAAATCACCTACATTCTGCTAAACTCCCTGTATAAACCTTAAAAAAAATGAAGGACCATTAAATTTTTTCTTTCAAGTAAAAACAGCTAAGGAGGGCGATGCAAGCACAAATTTTGGAAAACAACTAGAAAAAGTTAAACATCACACAGTTTTCCATTCTCAATACAATCATGAATATTTATGATAACATATTCATTTTAACTATCTGGCACTAGGGTAGGAATTTCTGAATTGGCATGCCTGATAGAGTATAGTGCATTACTGGAAGGTGAAATGAATGCTGGACTTCTTTAACCTTTATAAAATCTGTTTTTGAGTCCTTGCCTGTTCCTTTTGCATCTCATCATAGCAGCCAAAGCCATAAACTCAGTGAAAAGACTGAGAAAATTATGTCAGCAAATACAAAGAATCACCAGAATGATTGCCAGGAAGAGTAATGAGAATTCTCCAAAACTCTATTGAACTGTATACTTAGGATACCAAATAGAGAAAAGCAACCATGATACATAATTGCCTTCTTATGACTTGAAACATAATTTTTTTCTTCAGCGGGTATGAAGAATTTAAAAAATCTGGTAGGTAAATTATAGAAGACTTCTGAAAAATATAAATGTAAAGAATGAGAGAAATAAAGGATAGGAAAAACAGCAAAACAGTTTGGTTTACTTTTTTAAATTATTTAAAAAATTTTTTCAACGTAGACCATTTTTGAAATTTTTATTGAATTTGTTACTATATTGCTTCTGTTTTATGTTTTGGTTTTTTGGCCGCAAGCCATGTGGGATCTTAGCTCCCAAAGGGATCAAACCCACACACCCTGCATTGGAAGGCTACGTCTTAACCACTTGACCACCAGGGAAGTCCTTGGTTTGTTTATTTATTTATCTATCTATCTATCTATTTATTTATTTATTGCGGTAAGTGGGCCTCTCACTGTTGTGACGTCTCCCGTTGCGGAGCACAGGCTCCGGACGTGCAGGCTCAGCGGCCGTGGCTCACGGGCCCAGCCGCTCCGTAGCATGTGGGATCTTCCCGGACTGGGGCACAAACCCGTGTTCCCTGCATCGGCATGTGGACTCTCAACCACTGCGCCACCAGGGAAGCTCCTTGGTTTATTTTTTTAAATATGTAATTCAAGTAACTTCTCTTCAACCAATAGTTATTGAGTGCAAATTAGAACAACATACTATAAGTAATGAGGACTAATAACAGCAAATAGTTATTGAGTATCTTCTGAAAAAATATCAGTCTTAGAAAATGAAAGGCTAACCATGCTTCTTAAAATTGTCCATATTTAGGGGCTTCCCTGGTGGCGCAGTGCTTGAGAGTCCGCCTGCCGTTGCAGGGGACGCGGGTTCGTGCCCCGTTTCGGGAGGATCCCACATGCCGCGGAGCGGCTGGGCCCGTGAGCCATGGCCGCTGGGCCTGCGCGTCCGGAGCCTGTGCTCCGCAAATGGGAGAGGCCACAACAGTGAGAGGCCCGCATAACGCAAGAAAAAAAAAAAAAAAAAAAAAAAAATTGTCCATATTTAGAGTTTGTCGAGGTGGTTCTTAATCTATTTTAAAAGTTAACAGAAACTATTCAGCACTTTTTCTTTGTCTTATTATTTATTATCTTTTAAATAACCAGGAAAACAAAATGTAACATAAACGTGAAGGAAGACTGTAGAAAACTTAAATCATTATTTCTTTCAAGATTTGTTTTTATTTTTTGCTTATTTTTCAAGAAGTATATATGCATATATACATAATTTCTTTTGTATATCTGAGAGAATAAATGTTAGGAAAGGATGGACAACTTGAACTTTATTCAAAAGAAATATAGGTAATCTCAAACTATGATTAAGCAAATGAAATTGTCAGGGAATTATTCTCAGATACTGGGAAAACAGTGACAGAGAATCCTGAATGACATATAAAAGATACGTCAGTGAAATTTAAGGTAAGTTAGAACACTAACGGGTTTTTTTTTTCATAGAAAATAGACAAATCTAAAGGAGGAAACATCTTTAAATCTACCAGGCTTGTCATTAGTCTCTCTATTTGAAGAAAAATAGAACTATCAGAAAACTTAGTGTGCTAATATAACAAAAGAAGTTAATGTAATTTCAAGAGTATGTTTTAGGACTTCCCTGGTGGTGCAGTGGCTAGGAGTCCACCTGGCAATGCAGGGGATACCAGTTCAATCCCTGGTCTGGGAAGATCCCACATGAGGCGGAGCAGCAAAGCCTGTGTGTCACAACTACTCAGGCTGTGCTCTACAGCCCTTAAGCCACAACTGCTGAGCCGGCGTGCCACAACTACTGAAGCCTGTGCGCTTAGAGCCTGTGCCCCACAACAAGAGAAGCCACTGCAATGAGAAGCACGCTCACCACAGCAAAGATCCAAAGCAGCCAAAAATAAATAAATAAAATAAATAAATTTATTTTAAAAAAGAGAGTATGTTTTAATGCAAACTCACTACTAGAATGGTTCCTAGAAGTCAGGAAAAGTGTCCATGTCGAGGGAAGTTGAAAAGTCAGAATTATTGTGGCCAGTGATAAAGGTAGGGACTATATGGTTCAGAGAAGTGAGCAGCTTGAAGTCAGGAAAGTCTCCAGATGACTCTGTTCTATGATAGATCCCAAAGTATACACCATTTACCAAACAAAGAAGGAATGGATGGTGAGAGAGCCCCAGCATCACTAAAAAATTGGTGATGGCTTTCCTCTGCAGGTCCTAGGTAATGGTAGAAGAGGCTGTTACAGAACTTAGTTCATTGATTGCATAGGGATGATGACACTGAAACAGTAGAGGACAAGTGGCAGAATCTAAGTTCCAGAAGCTAGGAGAGACAATTAGTATAACTGGACAGGTCATAGTTGCAATCAAGGGCATCTGAACTGTATAGAGTTATGCAGAAGGATCCTAGAACATAGTATTCCCATGAGAAAAAGACAAGTGGATAGACAAAAGCAGAATGTTACTTACCTTGTACAACAAGGATAAATCCAGGATGTATATAACAAGGAATCTGAAGGCAAATGTCTCAAAAAAAGTTCATGGATCCTTTGTCAATTTCTGAATGTGGGCTAAAGTTTAGACCTGGAATCTACTTAACAGAAGAGCTGGTCTGGAAAACTATGATTATATATGGTAATGATTACCCCAGTTGTTCCCCCCAAAGAGGTGTATGACCACTTACTTGGGCTACAGCTCACTGAGAAAAGGGGAACACCCAGAACTTTTGAGGACCTTTGAATAAAAATTCTGAGTTGATGTTGTTACCTAGAGACCATGGTACTCCTGTTAGAGTGTGAACATATATCGGGCCAAGTAATGATTGGAGTCCTGGCCAGAGTTGTCCATACAGTCGTCTACTGGGTCTCCAGACCAACCAGGTGATCATTTTCCTGGTTTGTATTCATAATTTGGATCTAGGTGCTTAACACTTGATGCAGCCTCCTCATGGGATCCTTGGTCTGTGAGGTAAGGGCTTTCATATAGCAGAAGGCTGAGTGCAGGTCTTTGAAACTATCCCACAGTACCCCCACAGTGTTAGTAAATCAAATAACACTGCATCCCATGTGTGTGCTGGGTAGGGTTTAAGGGAGGGTAGGGTTGTGATGACAGAGATTAGTGAAATTATTAAAAATATACAACATGGCAGATTGGTGATTCTCATTATAGTTCTGTTTCACTTACCATTCTGGTCCCTGCAAAAACCAGGTAGTTCCTGAAGGATAATTGTCATTAGACTACTGAACCCTCAAACAAGTGGTACTTCCAATCATAGCTGCTGTGCCAGATATGTTGGATTTACTAGAGCAGATTTATATGGGCTTGGGTACATGATATGCAGACATGTGTCTTGCTGCCCACTTGTAGAAAATGCAGTCAGCAGTCAGAAGCTCTTCAGCATCTGTCTTAGCTGTAGAGAACTGCACTGCCTGAAGTCAACCTTTCCAAGGCAGCCTTAATCCTATTGCTAAGCAAGGTGAGGTATAAAGTCCAGACCATACCATCCTGATACAAGACAACTCTAATGAGTGATATACACTGCAGGTATCTTTACCAAGTAGGCTGAGGATTTTCAGATATTTTATTCAATACTCTTCCTCCCCATTTCTTTCACACATGTTGATCTTTAAAAGTCTCTATCTTGATGATGATTTCCTTCTGTATGCAGAAGCTTTTTAGTTTGGTGTAATCCCATTTCTTCATTTTTGCTTTTGTTTCCCTTGTCTTTGAGTCAAATTCACGAAAACATCGCTAAAAGACTGACAGCAATGAGTTTTCTGTTTTCTTCTAGAAATGTTATAGTTGCAGGTCTTACGTTCAAGTTTTTAATGTTAGTTTTTGTGTATGGTGAAAGTGGTCTAGTTTCATTCTTTTGTGTGTGGCTGCCCAGTTTTCTCAACACTATCTATTGAAAAGACTATTCTTCCTCCATTACATGTTTTTTTGCTCCTTTGTTGTAAATTAATTGTCCATATATGTGTGGGTTTATTTCTGGGCTCTCAATTCTGTTCCATTAATCTGTGTCTGTTTTTGTGCCAATATCATACTCTTTTGATTACTGCAGCTTTGTATGATAATTTGAGATCAGGAAGCATATCACCAGCCGTGTTCTTTTTTCTCAAGATTGTTTTGGCTGTTTGGGATCTTCATCCCAAGCAACATGTCAGTGGCAGCTTCAAGTGTTTGATTCCTCTTTACTACAAATAAATCAATCAGCCAATTACTGTAGTTCCCTTCCAGCTTTTGACGTCTTTACATTTGAGAAGATAATAAAAATATGTATTCTCTGAATTTTCCATGCATTTCTGCATCACTTTTAGGTGAATCTTATTAGTTATGAATAAGATTTGTTTTAATTCCAGTTCTGTAGTGCAACAAGGATAATAGTAAGTCCAATCAACATTTTTAATCTTCTCAAAAAGTACTGGTGGTAACAATGCTGCCACTAGTTCAGTTTGTGTGTATCCTTCATATTTCATGGGCAGGTGAGATGGATATACAGTCCTTGGGTCACACCTTCCCAAGATTAATGTAGATTAATCTTGCCTGCTTTTGAAATTCAATAAATGGAATGATTTATTATGTATTTTTAAAATCAGGATTATATAACTCAACATTCTATTTATCAGGTTTATACATATTAGTGTCTCTTTCTGAATTTATTCATTCTCATTGCTGTATAGTATATGTATATATACCATAATTTACTTATCTCTTCTACTGTTGAAGGGCATGTTGTTTTTCTCCAATTTTAGGCATTAAAAATTGTGAAGCCATAAACGTTCTGATATATATGTCTGTGTGTGTGTGTATATATATATATATATATATATATATATATATATATACACACACACTTGAATTTTGGTAAACATATGTTCACATTTCTGTTGGGTATATTCTTATAAATAAAATTTCTGAATAAGGTGTGAGCATGTTCAGCTTCAGCTATTATTCTTTTTTTTCCTCCTCTTCTTCTTGCCAAATATTTTTGTTTTTGGTGTCAGGTGTACAACAAAGTAACTCAGTTATATATATTTTTTTCAGATTATTTTCCATTATAGGTTATTATGAGATATTGAATATAGCTCTCTGTGCTATACAGTAAATCCTTGTTGGTTATCTATTTTATATATAGTAGTGTGTATCTGTTAATCCCACATTCCTAATTTATCCCTGCCTTCACTCCCTTTTCCCTTTGATAACCATAAGTTTGTTTTCCATGTCTGAGAATCTGCCTCTGTTTTGTAAACAAATTCATTTGTATTATTTTTTAGATTCTACATATAATTGATATCATATAATATATGTCTTTGTCTGACTCACTTCACTTACTATGATATTCTCTAGGTCCTTTTGTGTTGTCACAAATGGCAATATTTCATTCTTTTTATGGCTGAGTAATATTCCATTGTATCTATACACCACATCTTCTTAAGCCAATCATCTGTTGATGGGCACTTGGGTTGTTTCCATGTTTTGGCCATTGTAAACATTGAGGTGCATCTATCTTTTCAAATTAGAGTTTTCGTCTTTTCTGGATATATGCCAGCAGTGGGTTTGCTGGATCATATGGTAGCTCTATTTTCAGTTTTTTAAAGAACCTCCATACTGTTCTCCATAGTGGCTACAGCAACTTACATTCTCATCAACAGTGTAGGAGGGTTCCCTTTTCTCCACACCCTCTCCAGCATTTATTGCTTGTAGGCTTTTTGATGATGGCCATCCTGACTGGTGTGAGGTGATACCTCATTTTGGTTTTGATTTGCGTTTCTCTAATAATCAGTGATGTTGAGTATCTTTTCATGTGCCTGTCGGTCATCTGTATGTCTTCTTTGGACAAATTTCTATTTAGGTCTTCTGCCCATTTCTTGATTGGGTTGTTTGGTTTTTGATATTGCATTATATGAGCTGTTTGTATATTTTGGAAATTAACCCTTTGTCAGTTGCATTATTTTCAGCTCTTACTCTTTTGTCAGAATTATTACCTATCACATAACTAAAGTATTCTTGTGAAAGATTTCAATAAATAAAATGACTGAAATTTATTATATAATTCTAAGTATCTTTATATAATTGCTCTACTAATTAATTTTTATTTATCATTGCATGAATTGGTTTTCCTGAACCAATTATCTCCACATTTCCTGTGTAAGTGAGTATGTTCAGGAAGAGGCTCTAGCAATGTTTCCAACTAGCTGTTTTCAAAACTCAGAGGTTCTTTTCTCTATTGCTAAGTTAGTTTTCTTATTTTATTTAGCTTTGTCAGTGTGAGTCTTGGTGTATTCATGCCCCCTTTACTTCTCTGAACAAAATAGGTTTATTTCAATTGTTGCAAGCATGGGTTTTGTATTTGTCACTTCAAATTGTGCCCCTAAAGATGACTTCAGTCAATGTACTTTTTTTGGTGCATTCTGGGACCTATGGCCATTGAGTTCTAGTTGTATATGACAAGGGACTTTTATCAATCATACATAAATAATTCTTAGAACTCAATAATAGAAAGACAAATAATCCAATTAAAACATGGTCAAAGACTTTGTATAGGCAACTGCAAAAAAGAAATTCAAACTGGAAATAAGCATGTGAAAGGATGTTCACCATAATTAGGGAAATAAATCCAAAATTACTTTACACTCACTAGAATAATTATAATAATAATTAAAAAACAGATGACCGTAATAAAAAAAACTAGAAAGACTATAATAAAAAAAGTAGAAAATAATGAGTTGGTAAGGATGTGTAGAAATTGGAACTCTTATACTTTGCCACTCAGAATGTATGATGGTGCAAATACTTTGGAAAACAATTTGGCAGTTCCTCAGAATGTTAATATAGAGTTGTCATTTTACTCAGCAGCTCCACTCTTAAAGAAAGAAAGAGCTTCAAAGAAATGAAAGATATGTACACACACAACACAAAGTGTTTCTTTATGAATATTCATATCATCATTGTTCATAATAACCAAAAAGTAGAAACAACTCAAATGTCCTTCAACTGATAAACTGATTACAAAATGTAGAATATCCATACAATGAAAAGTAGTTGTTAATAAAATGGAACAAAGTACTGATGTATATAACTTGGGTGAACCTCAAAAACATGCTCTGCCAATCATTTCATAATTCCATTTATATGAAACATCCAGAATAGGCAGATCTATATAAATAGATGGTAGATTAATGGTTACCTATGGCTTGAGTGTAGTGTGGGGGAATTGAGAGTTACTGCTAATGGTTAGAGGCTCATTCTAAAATTAGATTATGGTGCTGAATGCACAACTCAAAACCATTGATCATACACTTTAAAAGGGTAAACATTTTTTATAAATTACATAGCAATGCACTGTTAAATATTAATTATTAATATATGCTAGGTACTACTCTAGCCATTATACAAGAAACTTACAATCATTGCCTTTAATTATTATAGCCATCTTGCAATTTTCCTTGTCCTCAAGTAATGATTAAAAAACAAAACACACAAACAAACAAAAAACAAACAGAAGTTTCGTGAGTCCTTTGAGGCCACAGAACTAGCATAATAGAGGAAGAGATTGGAAGGCAAGTCTCCCTGGCTTCAAATCAGTTTGCATTATTAGACATTGTTCCATCAGTATAATAATGTTCTTTGAGCTAATGCGTGTGGAAAAGGCTTTCTATACCACAAATCCCCCAGGCACATGTAAAGTATTTTTTTAATCATACTCATTGAGAAAAAATTTTTCCTTAAGTCTTATTAAAGGTTCTTTATGCATCTAGCACAAATCACATTTCTTCAGTCAGTAACAGTAATGTGATAACACAAAGGCTTTACACACACACACACACACACACACATCTATACAACATAGAAGAACCATATAATGAACACATAAAGGCATAAGTACATGACAAGCAAAAAGCAAATCCCCCTTTTCCCCCAGAATTTTATATTTTACAGAGTACACAGTTTATATTTTACTAGAGAAATTACGAGCATTTGTGTGCTCTATATAAAAATACCTTAGAAACAAAATAGTTTTTTTATCAAAGGAGTTTAAAAAAGAAAGTGGTTTTAAGTGGTAAACCATCTCCCTTTTTGGAAAAAGAGAGAAGTCTATTTCTTTTAGACTTGATGAGGTAAAAGTCAGGCACAATCTTTCCATGTTATAAATCTCTTCTAGCTGTCATACAGAAGTAGCCTCTTGTAAGGAAGTATTTCCTTAAAGTGGTTCTTATATGCTAATTAACTTCATCCAAACTCTGAAATATCTTTCAAACACATTTTCATAAGTGTTTCTGGCATAAGTGAAATAGATTCCCATTTTACCAACATACATTGATACTCTAATAACTAAATCTTAGGACCTATTACTTAGTTGTTTTAATAACCATGAACTTAAGTGAACGTCATATTGATGAACTCATTAAATCTACCTACTTTGTATAATGTGAAGGGCAATTTAAAAAACTGATCATTTCAGATTCATAAGCCAAGAAGTATGATTCACCTTGTTTAAACAACCAATTACTTTACCTTGAGCCCTTCAGTGGTAGAGATTTTATATATTTGTGTTTTGCATAAATGTTAAAAAGAGAGATGCTACAGACGTGGATATGTTGACAGAATCCTAGCAGTTTGTTTGGTAAAGATCCAACCTCCTTTCCACAGAGAAGAAATTTGCTTTGATTTTATTTTTGTAATGATTTTAGAAAAATCAAGCTTTGCATATCGTGATAAGATTTCCTAGGGACAGCTGGAGAAAAATAATAGTTTGATGGACGG
>NW_006781997.1:1767508-1806104 GCF_000442215.2 Lipotes vexillifer | reverse complement strand
TAAGCAGGAACAGCCTCACTTGCATAAATGTGAGAAACAACTCCAGCTTCCTCCACCTAGAGATGGAGCTTTCTAATCTGTAGGAAAACATTTAGAGCAACAAGAGATGAGACTATTTACCTCCTTAACCTGCTCTAGTAATGGCATTCCTAGTCTCCTTCTCAGGGACTTGAAAAGGAGTAGAGAAGCAGTATCTCAGGTAAAGCAGCCCCAAAGAAAAGAGTTGCTCTGTCCAGCGTATGGATAACCAGAACTGTAGGTCATAGGGGTGATAGAACAGGAGCAGTGTTGGTGACCATGGTGGTGGTAAACACAGTGTGCTAAAAACAGAAGCAAAAGGGGTCAAGGGCCAAGCACCAGGTGTTTATAAAGGTTGTCAGTTGTCAGAGGCCTAAGAGATAGTTTTAGCCTCACAGCCAAATGCAGAGATTACAAATCCAAGTGCACAGAGAGGCCAGGAAAGTAACATAAATGACTGAAGCAGTGCACACTTAGAAAAATCAATTTCTGTGCATGGAAATATAATCAACATGCCATTAAGTTATGAAATTTTTCAAAGATATAGACAATAATACTATAATCAGTACCTTTACACACGCCAGCTAGCTTTATCAAATGTTGCCATATTTGACTGTTATTTTCTTCTTTTAAACAAAACATTACAGATGAAGTTATAATCTCCTCTATTCCTGTCTGCATTTTATTTTTCTTCTTCCCCAAGAGATAAGCACAGTCATGTATTTGATATTTATTATTTTTGTGTATGTCTTATATACTCAGTTAATTTTTGAATAATAATAATAGATGGTATGTATCATCTCACAACCTACTTTAATTGCTTGTATTAGGTTTTTGAGATATATTCATGTTGATACATATGACATGCTTATTTATTTTCAATGGTATGTATATACTATTTTATCATATAAATAAACCACCCTTTAATCAATTTTCTACTTTATGGACAAGTCATGTTTACATATTTTCTTCACCATAAAATGCTGCAATGTATAGTTCCTTGGAGAAATGCATAAAATTTATTTAAAAGAATATATGAAATCATTGAGGCATAGGATATATGCATCTTCAGTCTTACTAGTTGGCTCCAAATGTCATCCAAAATTGTTGCTGTATACATGCAGTCTGCACTCCTTTCCCATGGATGTGGAGGGTCGACTGTTCTACATATGCCATTTTATATCAGGGACTTGAGCTTCCTCTGATTTTGGTATCTGGGGCAGGGGGAGTCTTCACACAAGCAGTCTTATGCAGAAACTGAAGGATGACTGAAAATCAAAAATTTAAAACATGCCAAATGCCCAGGTTAAGCAGAATGTTATGAGGATCTCAGGAGCTCCTTTGGGCTCCATACTGATCACATTCCCGTACTTTCCCAGAAGTAATTACTATTCTGACTTTTGTGATAATAGTTTCTTTGTTTCTTATTCTTTTATTGTATTCTATTAATACTTTATATTTTGTAACTACCATGCGTCAAAATTGATGCTTTTCTCTTGTCACACAGTTGTAGGAATTTTAATACATGTATACATTTGGATAGTCACCACTACAATGAAGATGCAAAGCTGCTGCATAACTCAAAGTTCTCCTTAGGCTATCCTTTCTTAGTGATCCCATCACCCCCACCCATACCCCCTGATTAACCACTGATCTGTTTTCCATGACTATGGTTTTGTATTTTTAAGACTGTTGAATAAATGGAATCACACAGTAGGTAATCTTGAGACATGTAATCATTCAGCATAACGTCTTTGAAAGTCATTCAAGACATTTGCTTTTATCAACAGTTTCCTTTTTTACTTCTAATAGTATCCCATTGTATGGATGTGTCATAATCTGTTTATCCATTAACCTGTTGAAAGACATTTTAGTTATTTCTGTCTTTTGGCTATCACAAAGAAAGCTGCTGTGAACATTTGTGTACATGTTTTACTGTCACACATAAACTTCCATTTTTTAGGATAAATACCAAGGAGTGGGCTTGCTTAGTCATATGGTAAATGTATGTTTAACTGTAAGAAACTGCCAAACTGGATCTGTTCTCAAGTTCACTGATTCTATCCTGTCGTCTTCACCTAAGTCCATTCAACAAGTTTTTAAAATTTCACTTATTATATTTCTCTGTTCTACAGTTTTCATTTGGTTCCTTTTTAAAATAATTTCTGCTTCTTTGCTAAGATGTTTTAAAATTTTCAGTTATTTAAAGAAAATTTTAAATTTATTGTTGAAACATTTTATGGCAGCTGCTTTAAAATCTTCGGCAGATAATTCCAACATCTGGTTCATCTTGGTGTTGGTGTCAGTTGACTGTCTTTCCTTACTAAAGTTGTGATTGTCTCGACTTTGGTATAAGTGATTTTTAATCTTAACATTTCGTCTTTTATGTTAGGAGGCTCTGGGTCAACATTACCTCTTTTATTTTAGCGAGAAGTTACCCTGGTTGGATTTAGCACGTGGTCCTGGACTTCTTTTGTAGATTGTGGTTCCAATTACAATTTAATTTTCAGACATTTGAAGTATTATTTTGGCCTGCTGGTTTATTTATGCAGTGCTATTGTGGCTCCCACTGGTCTCTGCTGGCATTGCCTGGGGGAAAGGAGGGGGGATGGAGACTTAGATCCAGAGTAATGAAGAGGCTGCTAGTGTCTGTGCCACCCGCCTATCTTGGTGTCTCCTATTAGGGGAGGAGAATCTCTGGCCTGTGGAGACAAAAAGGCTTCCTTGGGCTTCCCTGGTGGCGCAGTGCTTGAGAGTCCGCCTGCTGATGCAGGGGACACGGGTTCGTGTCCCGGTCCGGGAAGATCCCACATGCCGCGGAGCGGCTGGGCCCGTGAGCCATGGCCGCTGAGCCTGCACGTCCGGAGCCTGTGCTCCGCAATGGGAGAGGCCACAACAGTGGGAGGCCCGCATGACGCAAAAAAAAAAAAAAAAGGCTTCCTTGACTGGGTGTTTTTCATGGTGAGATCCTCCTACGTGTGACCCCCAAGACTCCCTGTTGCTTTTATTATTTTAGAACTTCTTTCTGTTTTCACCAAAATTTTCTTAAACAACATTGTTCCAGATTATCAAATATCCTGGAAATTGATGAAGAAAATATTTTATAAAAATATAATTTTAAAAGATTTAATGTAGTTATTAGTAATAACAATATTGGAAATAATTTCATGAAGACTTAGAATTTGTATAATAAACTTGTATCCAAGAGCTTTAGATATTCAGAAAAGTCTAGTGAAAACAAAATAGTAGATGCTTTGTGATCATGAAACGTTATCCATGGTGAAGAATATGGAGTGGTTTTCTACCTATTAGCAAAGTAAAATGACTGGAATCATACAATTTTTAACATTGGAGAGTACTGTATAAAGGTCATTTTTTCCAACTCCCGTCCTTTTTTTTCCTGGAATTTTTACCACAGCATCCAGAGCAGTAACTATTCAGACGTTGTTTGAATATTGACAATGGTAGAAGCAAAGAGACGTTAACATAGTTGCTGTTATGTTTCTAGTTTCAGAGAAGGACCTCAAAATATTATCTATATTATCATATATACTCTTGGGCTACATTAGGAAATACATTTGATGTGAAATTTTGAATGGCCTTTGCTTTGGTTTTCCATCATTATAAAAATCAATACAAAAGTGTCTATTCGACCTGAAGATCACTGCTTATATTGATAAATGATCTTTAGTTACAGAGATGGTACTGTCTATAACTGTACATCTGTTTTTTGAGTCATACACTAATCTGAGTATTGAGAATTCCTGGCATTTCCAGGAAAAAATATACTCAGTATGGAAAGTGTGTAAGCTGCGTGGTGTAAATGTATGGAAGATAAAGCTGGATCATAATTTTGATATTATGAAATCTTTGCATTCTGCTCTAGAGCTATGGATATAAAAGGAGATTAAATGGCATATATTGCTATATAAATGTAAAGTGCAGTCATTATTATTATTCATCACTCCTTCTGTCTTCACCAAAGTGTAATTTGACCTCTCAGCAATGTTCAATTTATGTGCCAGTTCAAATTAAAGATAGATCTTCCAGGTGCTTGAAACAGGGCTAGGAGGTATCTAAAGTTCCTTATAGACTTATTTGTCTATAAAATGTTGATATTAATTTTTTATAATCCTATGACATGCAGTTTTGTAGCATGTACTTTTTTTTTTTTTTTTTTTTTGCTGTATGCGGGCCTCTCACTGTTGTGGCCTCTCCTGTTGCGGAGCACAGGCTCCAGACGCGCAGGCTCAGCAGCCATGGCTCACGGGCCCAGCCACTCTGCGGCATGTGGGATCCTCCCGGACCGGGGCACCAACCCGTGTCCCCTGCCTCATCAGGCAGACTCGCAACCACTGGGCCACCAGGGAAGCCCCTGTAGCATGTACTTTTAAAATGTCTGTAAGATTTCTATGAATTATTCCTTCTGAAAAGCTCAGCTTGTATCTGTTCAATGGCAATTAATTTTATTACTGTTTTCTTAACTCCCTCTTAAAATGATACAGACATGTTCTTTTGCCTTTTTAAAAAATATCGTATTAGTGTGAAACACCTTTAATTTACTCCTTGAATAATGGAGTAAACGGAAGCTTATTTCCCTTATTCAATTCGTCAAACAACATTTATTTAGCACCAATTCTACCGAGCTCTGTTCTGTGTATATAAAATGAGTATCACTATCATAAAAGATTTTATACTCTTAAGGCTAAAGATATTATAAAAACTTGCAGTATTGAATAACATAAATTCTCACCTTTGATATTATGAAAAATTTCTCAAAGATGTGTTCTGTCAACTTAGGAGATAAGGACTTTTTGTAATAAGAAAATGTTAATGATCATTTATTTAAAAATTAATTATTGTTCTTTCCAACCATTTTGCTTGTTAAAGTTTGAAGGTATAAATGTTAAAATCTATGAATAATTAGTTCAATATACACCAAGAATAAGCACAGATGATCAACCCAACACATAAATATATATGTGAGTGTTTTTAAATGCATTACATGGATTAGAGAGAAATCTTAACCTTCCTCCCTCTCTGCCTGTTTTTTGAGCTATATCTTCATTTTCAAGAAGATAACCAGAACCACATCTCCTGGTGCACTTACATTAGTTTAAATTACATAAGTAAAAATAAGCAAAGAAAAACTCCTCTACCAAAAATATAATGTTATGAGATTAAAATTTGTTAACTTTTATACGTGTGTATATATACATTGAATTACCAAAAGAGCATAAAAGAAGCCTTTCTATAGTTTTTTTCTCCTTTCAAGACATGACCAACCTACAGAAAAACATTTCTGGGACTTTGATAACACTCTGGATAGCGTTTTCAAATTATCCTTTAAGGGTAAGAAAGCATTATCTGGTCTAAGAGCTGTGACAAGAGCTGCCTGAATGCCAGCAGAAAAGGACATTAGTAACCAAGATATATCATTTACAATGTGGCCTTTTTATGACTCCTGTCAAGTTACAGCATGATCTGAAGAAAATCAACATCATTTAAGGTTGCAATGACCTTCTAAGGGCTTGTTTTTAAGAGCAGAGATTAGAAGGCACAACAGTATGAGTCACTGAATATGATTGTACTGAAGCAAGTTTTATAGAATGTCATTTTCTTTTAACTCTGCTTGTAAGTTCAGTGTCTATTATATAATTTTAAAATATTTTTGGAAAATTAAGGATATTTGTTAAGATATCTGGATTTTTTTTCTTTTCCAATTTGATTTTCTGTATAAGCTTAATAAAGACATATGGGCATAATGTCTATTAAAATGTGAGCCTCTTAAAAAATGGTTAAGAGACCAAAAAAACACGTGAGCCTCAATATGATAAGGATATGCTGAATAACTTAATATAATAAGCTTATTATGTGTTGCTTTGTTTTTCATAAATTAAAACAAAGAACATAGCTCATCAATATATGAAAGAGACTTCTGTGGAAGACATTTGGGGACAAATCAGAAGACAAGGCAATAATCCATAGTGACTTGACAAACCAGATGACTTTTATAAATTTTGAAATGACCAACTAGGAGCAGTAGCACTGTAGAGCAAAGTTACAATTTATTTTAAATGTCAAGGAGAAGTTCTAGTCAAGAGAGTAGAGAGCACACACAATCTTTTCTTCTTTGGAAGCTTGAAAATGAAAATAAATTCTGAAAACAATCAGTGTAGGAAATAAATAGCAGACTAGTAGACAATCATGAAGAGAAAATAATTACTAGAATTTAGAAATGAAGACATACCACAGAACATATCAGAGAGAAATAAAGAGATGATAAGTATTAAGAGTTGAAAGATGAAGAACAGATTGAGAAGCTTCAATTTTATTCAAGAGAATTTTCAGGAGGAATAATTATAGAAAACTGAGGAAAGAAAATATTCAGATATAATGCTTGAAATTTTTCAAGAATTGAAGAAAGATCTGAGTATCTGTATTGAAAAATTCATCAAGACTGAACTAACTGAACAAAAAAAATCACATTTAGACAGATCATAGTCAATGAAAACCCTTTAGTGTTTTATAGAAATCAGACTACTTTCTTTTTCTTATAACCTATGTCCCCTGTTATTTTCTATATAAACTTTAATGATTTCTGTCTATATGTTTAAATTTATGCATTTTTTTCATAATATTACTGGAAGCTTTACTTTCACTTTTTGAAATTCTAACCTTCCACTATATTTAAAATATTCATTGGTCATCTCAAGGAGGATTACTTTCCCTTTTGTAATCACCTCTGGCCCCTTCTTTGTGTATATTTTTAAATTATTTTCTTACTTTGTTAGTTTATTATACAAAGAAACATTTCTTATTTATATTTTCAACCTCTATATTTTTCCAGTGTTCTGTGTACAGTAGACCCTCAGTAAACATTTTTTATATAAAACAGTGAATGAATGAACCCAGATAAAGGTCTCCAATTATTCCCAGCCATAAACTAGTCTCTTGTCTAAATATTTGATTTATTGGAAGGCTTAGCATTTTAATACTTTCAGATAAAAACACCATTGGCTCTCATGAGCTGTAGTAAAATTTGCTTACTTATAATAACTAAAAAGCATCCTCCACAAAGATGTTTGTATTTAGTGAGTTTGAGATAAATAAGGATAAATAAAGTTTTCTTTACTCTAAGCAAGTTAAATATAGGAAGATTTTTTAGTTATCTGTTACCACATGAATAATGTGATTAGATTTTCATTTAATGCCCAAAAAGGAGAAAATATCATAAATTCATGAGTTAGGTTAATAATAACATAGTTCCTTATAATAAAGGTTGATAAACATTAGAAATAAAGATTTGGAGATAGGAAGGGCGGAAGGGAGGGAGACACAATAGGGAAGAGATATGGGGACATATGTATATGTATAACTTATTCGCTTTGTTATAAAGCAGAAACACACCATTGTAAAGCAATTATACTCCAATAAAGATGTTTAAAAAAATAATAAATAAATAAAGAAGGTTTCCTAACAATAGATACGTGGAAGAGGATTGACAATCACCTGTCCTGAATTGTGCTAGTGGGATGCCTTGAGATCTTGAGTGGGCCTTTTCTGAGATACAAATAATCTGATTTCTTTCTGAGCTGCAGCCTCTCTCTGTTTTGTTCATTCTGCTCAACTGGGGCCATTTCTCATTTCTCTCTTACCATTTAACATTAAGTTTGACCACTCCACTATAAATCAGTTTTCACTTATTCCTTCTATTCCCTTTCCTGCTTTAATATCAGGGAATAGTTTTTGAAGATAATTTGAATGAAGTAGGCTAACAATTGTAGAAAAAAGCAAGCCTCTGTATGTATCTGTGTGTCTATGTCTATATTCAGTGCAGAAGGGCTGGCCGATATGAAGAATTTTAAGAGATGAGTATTCTAGGTATCAGACTCTTCCTCCACAAACACTACAGGGCAAAAAAATACTTGCTTTTAAATTAATGGTATTTTGACAATTGTATTTACATTAATGGAGTATTTTGTTGTACGATGAGGATTAGAAAAGCACTGTACTTGGCTGATGAAAACTAATATTTTAACTATCAACTTTAATTAAAAATGAGAATTTCTAATATGTATTCTTTATAAAGCCATATATGAACCCAAAATAGATCCTCAGAAAGAATAATAATAAATATTTTGCATCAAAAAAAGCAAATACTTGAATTTTGACTTTCTAAAATAATGGATATAAAATGTGGACCATTTTCAGTTCACGACTAGTGAACACAGAGAAAACTTAAAGTTTCTGGTTGAGTGATCACATTCTAATTAGGTAATGCTTCTCATGTTGACAGCTTTGACTCTTTCAGGTAAATGTTTCAAGAGGAAAAGATGATGAATAATATGATTAACAGAATACTTAAATCTCAGGCTTTACTGGTAACCCATGAAATGTTCTGGTAACACTGCAAGTATAATGAATAATCTTAGATAATAGCTGCATAATGTAAGGAGTGCTCTCTGTTTCCATTCCTTCCCTAAAGCAATTGTGGTTACAGTTGGCATTTTTGAGTATAAATGCTGCGTCTATAATACCAGCTCCCCTGAAAAGTTTGGCAATAAGTGAGATTGATGACTGAGAACTACAAAACTGTCTTGGAATCATTGGCCTTTCTGAAACATTTGGAGCATCCATCTTTGTCCTCTCATTTTGAGTATCACAGAATTGGAAATCAAGTGATCTAGATTACAATTCAGGCTCTGCCTCAAGCTGGTTGTGTGACCTTGAGTTTGTCTATTTTATTGCAAAATGAGGGGGTTAAATTAGATTGCTGTTAAAGTTCCTTATAGGCCAGCTCTAAAATTCTGTGAATCTAAAAACATCTGTTAATATATAAAAAACATATGTACTTTGTTTTTTGGGTTTCTTTTGGAATGGGGAAGGAAAAAAATTCCTTTATGTTGCGTTCAAATGGGAAAATATTATCCATAAAGTCCACAGAGTGTTGGAGATGTGGGAACAGTTTCTTATACCATAAAACTGTCCCACACTCACATCCCCACCAGGCTCCTTTTCTCCATAAAACTTAGGACATTAATTCTCTACCTTCAAACCTATTTGGCTATACCTTCTTAGCAAGCAAAACTTTTTTTTTCTAGATTCCTTTCTCTTCTCTTGCCCTATTAACTCTCGGCGCCCTTAAGTGGTTTTCTGTCCCACTGAGAATCTTTGTCTGGCTCTATTTTCTGCTTCTATATTCAGTCACTCAGGTCACTCTACTTCCATTGCTGTTTGGAGATGACAGGTAGAAGGGAGGTTGGAAATGGTTCTTTGATCATGAATTGGCCTCAGAGTGGAATAGATAAAAGATGATCCAAGCTCTCAGTATACAGAAAATTCCTGCTTTCATGTTGCCTCTATGATAGGAAAATGATGTCTTTGTCTGTGCCCAAGAAGAGGGCGGGGAGGTGGACCAAAATCTGCTCTACCACCTACTGCCCTGGTAGAATCCCTTCAGTCTTGAAAACTCCCTCTCTTCATAGTAGATAAAAAAGAATTCACTTGAACGACTGCTTGTCGCACAGCAGGGAGTTAATAGTTTCGCTGCCCACTTAGGTGCCTGCTTTAGGTCATCCATCTGTGGGAACTTGTCATTTATTGCTTTGCTTTGTAAAATGTCTACTTTATAAATTCTCCTTTGAATATATTCATTCTTTTTTTTTAACATCTTTATTGGAATATAATTGCTTTAAAATGGAGTGTTAGTTTCTGCTGCATAACAAAGTGAATCAAGCATACATATACATATATCCCCATATCTCCTCCCTCTTGCATCTCCCTCCCACCCTCCCTATCCCGCCCCTCTAGGTGGTCACAAAGCACCGAGCTGATCTCCCTGTGCTATGCGGCTGCTTCCCACTAGCTATCTGTTTTACATTTGGTAGTGTATATATGTCCATGCCACTCTTTCACTTCATCCCAGCTTACCCTTCACCCTCCCCGTGTCCTCAAGTCCATTCTCTATGACTGTGTCTTTATTCCTGTCCTGCCCTTAGGTTCTTCGGGACCATTTTTTTTTCTTTTTTAGATTCCATATATATGTGTTAGCATACGGTATTTGTTTTTCTCTTTCTGACTTACTTCACTCTGTATGACAGTCTCTAGGTCCATCCACCTCACTACAAATAACTCAATTTCATTTCTTTTTATGGCTGAGTAATATTCCATTGTATATATGTGCCACATCTTCTTTATCCATTCATCTGTCAATGGACACTTAGATTGCTTCCATGTCCTGGCTATTGTAAATAGAGCTGCAATGAACATTGTGGTGCCTGACTCTTTTTGAATTATGGTTTTCTCAGGGTATATGCCCAGTAGTGGGATTCCTGGGTGGTACGGTAGTTCTATTTTTAGTTTTTTGAGGAACCTCCATACTGTTCTCCATAGTGGCTGTATCAATTTACATTCCCACCAACAGTACAAGAGGGTTCCTTTTTCTCCACACTCTCTCCAGCATTTATTGTTTCTAGATTTTTTGATGATGGCCATTCTGACTGGTGTGAGGTGATACCTCATTGTAGTTTTGATTTGCATTTCTCTAATGATTAGTGATGTTGAGCATCCTTTCATGTGTTTGTTGGCAATCTGTATATCTTCTTTGGAGAAATGTCTATTTAGGTCTTCTGCCCATTTTTGGATTGGGTTATTTGTTTTTTTGACATTGAGCTGCATGAGCTGCTTGTATATTTTGGAAATTAATCCTTTATCACTTGCTTCACTTGCAAATATTTTCTCCCATCCTGAGGGTTGTCTTTTCATCTTGTTTATGGTTTCCTTGCTTTGCTGTGCAAAAGCTTTTAAGTTTCATTAGGTCCCATTTGTTTATTTTTGTTTTCATTTCCGTTTCTCTAGGAGGTGGGTCAAAAAAGATCTTGCTGTGATTTATGTCATAGAGTGTTCTGCCTGTGTTTTCCTCTAAGAGTTTTATAGTGTCTAGCCTTACATTAAAGAATCCATTTTGAGTTTATTTTTGTGTATGGTGTTAGGGGATGTTCTAATTTCATTCTTTTATGTGTAGCTGTCCAGTTTTCCCAGCACCACTTATTGAAGAGGCTGTCTTTTCTTCATTGTATATTCTTGCCTCCTTTATCAAAAATACAGTGACCATATGTGCATGAGTTTATCTTTGGACTTTCTATCCTGTTCCATTGATCTCTGTTTCTGTTTTTGTGCCAGTACCATACTGTCTTGATTACTGTAACTTTTGTAGTATAGTCTGAAGTCAGGGAGCCTGATTCCTCCAGCTATGTTTTTCTTTCTCAAGATTGCTTTGGCTATTCGGGGTCTTTTGTGTTTCTATACAAATTGTGAAATTTTTTGTTCTAGTTCTGTGAAAAATGCCATTGGTAGTTTGATAGGGATTGCACTGAATCTGTAGATTGCTTTGGGTAGTACAGTCATTTTCAAAATGTTGATTCTTCCAATCCAAGAACGTGGTATATCTCTTCATCTGTTATATCATCTTTAATTTCTTTCATCAGTATCTTACAGTTCTCTGCATAATTGTCTTTTGTCTCCTTAGGTAGGTTTATTCCTAGGTATTTTATTCTTTTTGTTGCAATGGTAAATGGGAGTGTTTCCTTTATTTCTCTTTCAGATTTTTCATCATTAGTCTATAGGAATGCAAGAGATTTCTGTGCATTAATTTTGGATCCTGCTACTTTACCAGATTCATTGGTTAGCTCTAGTAGTTTTCTGGTAGCATATATAGGATACTCTATGTATAGTATCATGTCATCTGTAAACAGTGACAGCTTTACTTCTTCTTTTCTGATTTGGATTCCTTTTATTTCTTTTTCTTCTCTGAGTGCTTTGGCTAAAACTTCCAAAACTATGTGAATAATAGTGGTGATAGTGGGCAACCTTGTCTTGTTACTGATCTTAGTGGAAATGGTTTCAGTTTTTCACCATTGAGAATGATGTTGGCTGTGGGTTTGTCATATGTGGCCTTTATTATGTTGAGGTAAGTTCCCTCTATGCCTACTTTCTGGAGGGTTTTTATCATAAATGGGTGTTGAATTTTGTTGAAAGCTTTCTCTGCATCTATTGGGATGATCATAGGTTTTTCTCCTTCAGTTTGTTAATATGGTTTATCACATTGATTGATTTGCATATATTGAAGAGTCCTTGCATTCCTGGGATAAACCCCACTTGATCATGGTGTATGATCCTTTTAATGTGCTGTTGACTTCTGTTTGCTAGTATTTTGTTGAGGATTTTTGCATCTATGTTCATCAGTGATATTGGCCTGTAGTTTTCTTTTCTTGTGGCATCTTTGGTTTTGGTATCAGCATGATGGTGGCCTCGTAGAATGAGTTTGGGAGTGTTTCTCCCTCTGCTATACTTTGGAAGAGTTTGAGAAGGATAGGTTAAAAACATATGTACTTTGAATTGAAGGAAACTACTGCTATTATTTTGCAAATAAGTAAATATTTGAATTTAATCCATGAATCTTGGATCAGCTACATTTTTGCCCATTGATATCCATTGTAAGCACATTTCTTGTTTTTTAATGTTTATTTATTTATTTAGTTGCACTTGGTCTTAGTTGTGGCAGGCAGCTTCCTTAGTTGTGGCATGTGAACTCTTAGTTGTGACATGCACGTGAGATCTAGTTCCCTGACCAGGGATTGAACCTGGGCCCCCTGCATTGGGAATGCAGAGTCTTATCCACTGCACCAACAGGGAAGTCCCTTGAGCACATTTGTAATGCCAACTTTAAAAATCTTTATATCTGATAACTCAAAAGCTAAGTGTTAGGCACACATCATTTTTTTCAGAAATATCCGAAGATGAAATACTTTGCAGATTATCAGAATAACTAAAATCTCTTTTTTTTCTACCATGTTAACATTTTTATCTCTGATGTGTTGTTTCACTGATACAAAAAAAATCTGTGCAGGGACTTCCCTGGTGGTGCAGTGGTTGACAGTCCACCTGCCGATGCGGGGGACATGGGTTCGAGCCCTGGTCTGGGAGGATCCCACATGCCACGGAGCAACTAGGCCCGTGTGCCACAACTACTGAGCCTGTGCTCTAGAGCCCAAGACCCACAACTACGGACCCTGTATGCCACAACTACTGAAGCCCATGCACCTAGAGCCGCAACTAAAGTGCATGCAGCAATGAAGACCCAACGCAGACAAAAATAAATAAATTAAAAAAAAAATCTGTGCAAATAAACATCCAACTCAATGTTGCTTCACAAACTAACTGGCCCACAGTTTAGATCCCACAGAAATACTGGGTAGAACATTATGAAGAATTTAACATGAGCATAGCAGAAGAGGAATAAACATGACTGTAATTCTCTTGAACTCACTTATTTCTTATTAAAAACAAGTCCCTATTATAGAAGGCAGGAAAAAAGAATGAAAATAACAGGAAATCTAGGCTTTCTGGTTACCGTATATCCGACGGGTTGGCCACCATTAGCTAAGTGAAAGTGTATCTCTGGAGATAACAAGAAAACTGAAAATGGACAATTGTGCCTTGAGGAGCTATTGTTGACTTGAGCATAGATATCTAAATCATTATGCAATTGCTGGTGATCCCATATACATATGTTGATTTCCTCTCACACACAGTGCAGGCTTATCTAGAATGGACTTAATTCTGGCAGTAAACGAAAGAGTCATCCTATTATTAATTATGACAACAAATTTATAATTATTTGAATGTTTACTGTGTGTGAGGCTATGAGTTAAAAATTTTTTGTAATTATCCTGTTTTATTCTTCAAAACTCCAGTGTGTTTAGTACTATCATTATCTCCATTTTTCAGATGAGGCAACTAAAATTTAAGGATGATAAGTAACTTATCCAAGTTTATATATCCAGGAAGTGGTATCGGTGGTTCTTTTTTTTTTTTTTAATATTTATTTATTTGGCTGTGCTGGGTCTAGTTGCAGCATGTGGGATCTTTGTTGCCGTGTGCAGCACCTTTGTTGGGGCATGCGGTATCTTTTAGTTGCAGCATGTGGATTCTTAGTTGTGGCATGCATGTGGGATCTAGTTCCCTGACCAGCTATCAAACCCGGCCCCCTGCACTGGGAGCACAGAATCTTAACCACTGGACCATCAGGCAGGTCTGGGTGAGTCCAAAGCCAATTTTTTTAATCAATATAGTATATTGTTTGAATATTAGATTGAAACTGTGTCAGAAAGATCAAAGAGAATAAGCCTTCTAGGATCACAAGATGTGCTTTTGGCTACATTGTATTCCCTGATTCATTGTATTTGGGTGTTTTATCTCTCTAAAATTACAAAACTCCTCTAGGGCAGAAAAGTGTGAGTCCTTCCCTTTATCCCACCAAAGGGCTAGCACAGTTGGGGAGCAACATGCTTTGGTTGTTCCATTGGTAAATTTTATTTTCTAATATTTGATTTATAAGTACTCCCACAACATTTTAAAAAATGTAGCGGTGTGAGAATCCAAGTGAAGTGGATGAACACACTGACTGTACAAACAGCAATTTTCAAAATAATATTTCTTCAAGATTGAGGAAGAGGATGGATAGTGAAATTATTTTTTTCCTCCTGTTTTTGTTCCTAAACAACCTCTGTTCACAATTCAAGTATCAATTGTTAAAATAATTAACTAAGGAAGCCATTAGACTGAAGGGGCTCTAATGCCTTGGTAGCCCACAAGCAAACCAAAAATTGAGCCAGAGTCCATGCACTAGAATGTAAGAAAATGAAACTCAAGAACAACCAGTCATAAACAACGAACTAGGCTTTACAACATAAGGCAACTGCTTAAGCTATAACCAATCAAAGAATTGATTTGCTTTGCTTCACTGACTTCTCTATAAAAACCTTGCCTCTATCTCCTCTTAGTGGAACACTCCTTCACCTTTGGTTTCATGCTGCCAGGTTCCAATCCATGTAAGCTCCAATAAACAGTTGAATATTTTGATGTGCCTCATTTTACCTTTTAACATAGTTTTCTGCCCCTTCTTCCCTACAGTGACTTTGTACAAAAAAGAAATTAGATCAGAGGAAGACAAGGGACAAAAAGGGAAATGATGTTTACCACTTACTAATAACAAAGAGAATAAAAATAAAACCTTCCAAAAATGAGGGCTTGGGAAGATATTTCATCTCTTTCAAATTTCAGTGTAAAAATTGTTCATAAATAATTTCTTTTTCATTGTATGATTATCTAAACATAAATGCATTTCCACTAATAAGAGATGCTCAATAATCACATTTCTATAACTTAGTTCAGGTCTATCTTCTCTCCTCTCTAATTTCACTAATTCTAGCTTCATCAGCTTTACTCTTGTTACCATATGGTTCCCAGTAAAAAAGTAAAAAGTAGAATATATTTCATTTCCTATAAAAGCAAATGTTACAAAAGAATTTAAGGAAATGACTTTGGTAGCAACACATAAAGCTTTTGCTCCTAAATGACAAGAGAGCTGTAGGAAAATTGGAGAGGTATTGTACAACAAACACAGTAATTGTTTTTTCTGTGAGATTGGAAATCTTGCTATCATGTTTATTTGCCAACTGTTTTCCTTGACAAACTAAACTTATTTTATTTGGATGAATATGTTGTCCAGAATTGTACCAGTGACATGACTTGAATTATCTCTGTCAATAAAAACCATTAGTTGACAGATACTTTCAGAAGGTGAGATATATAACTTTACATAAACTGTGTCATGAGGAAATTTATCTTTTTTCAACAGTATTTTTAAAACCTCTGCATAGATATTTCCCCATGAAAGAAGGAGCCAAAGGAAAGTTGATATATTTCTAATTATTCATTCCTAATGATAAAATATATACATTTGTTAATTACAGTTCTTCTGGGAGGGAAAATCCACCTTTTATAGTTCACTATGGAAAAATTATTCTATAATTTATATAGAACTAACATTTTAAAATTAAACAAATACATATAGCATTTTAAAATTACTTAAAACCAATTGATAACATATTTCAAAAGAAAATGACATTTTGAGTTATTAGTGATAAATTTCTTGGCTCCAGAAACTGTTATTCCAGTCTTAGATGCATCATATCCAATCTTTATCTATAAAATATAATTTGAAAAATCTTATGGTTATCTGGCTACTTTTCTAAAACTTCTTTTTTATCTGTCTTAATTCCTAGATCAGCAGTAATGAGCATACATCAGGAAGCTAATACCTACCTATCGATGGATTAAGTTAAATCATTACAGTCCAAAAATTTTATTGTGCTTTAAGTTAGCTAGTCTTCTGATAATAAACCATTTACCTATTTTATGTTCTTAGTCTTTTGACATTAGACACTTTAATTTTTACTTCAACGATGGTAATAGAAGCAAGAAATCATTTACTAGCAACGTACAGAGACATGAAATTATATAATAAATATAAAAGTATATTTGATAGAAAATATTTGTCATCTTTTAATTCTGTTGAAAGTTTTAGAATTATTAAATTTATTGCTTAGCATGTTTTGTTTACATTTTTTGGTATACTCATATCAGAAACATGAAGTGTATTTAGATTTTACTGTTTTTAACAAGGAATCCCTAAATTTGTATGCCTTAAAGTAATACAATTTTGATTTTTGTTCAACTATATTTCCTCACAAATTGAGAGGAACAGTTACTCATTAATTACTAAAAAATACAGACAGATGGAGTATCCACCATCTTGGATGTTTCCCTCTCTGTGTCAAAGGGTCTCACACAGGCAATTAAATATCAGGCCTGAACACTGTGGTACATGACTCTTTTGCAGCAGTATTTACAATAGCCAGGACATGGAAGCAACCTAAGTGTCCATCAACAGATGAATGGTAAAGAAGATGCAGCACATATATACAATGGAATATTACTCAGCCGTGAAAAGATACGAAATTGAGTTACTTTTAGTGAGGTGGATGGACTAGAATCTGTCATACAGAGTAAAGTAAGTCAGTAAGAGAAAAAGAAATACCTTATGCTAACACATATATATGGAATCTAAAAAAAAAAAGGGGGGGAGTTCTGAAGAACCTAGGGGCAGGACAGGAATAAAGATGCAGACGTAGAGAATGAACTTGAGGACACAGAGAGGGGGAATGGTAAGCTGGGAAGAAGTGGGAGAGTTGCATGGACATATATACACTACCAAATGTAAAACCGGTAGCTAGTGGGAAGCAGCCACATAGCACAGGGAGATCAGCTCAGTGCTTTGTGACCACCTAGACTCATGGGATAGGGAGGATGGGAGGGAGATGCAAAAGGGAGGAGATATGGCCAGATATGTATATGTATAGCTGATTCAGTTTGTTAAAATCAGAAACTAACACAGCATTGTAAAGCCATTATACTCCAATAAAGATGTTAAAAACAAAGTAATTAATATCAGGCCTGAAAATGAGATACAAGATTTATTTACCAGAACTACATGGAAATCCCAAACACTTACAAAGGAGAATGAAAAAGCAATCCTACCATGTTTCGTGGAAGATATAGAGCTGTAATTACTTTTTGAGCAGCAAAATGGCTGTTACGTTGTTTGTTATGGTTTTTGGTTGCAATGACATTTTATATATATTGTAATTGAGTATAGTATAGTGGCTAAAAGTGCATATTCTAGACCTGGAATGCTCAATTTTAAATCCTGGCTCTGCCTTTTAATTAGCTGTAAGTTGAGCAAGTTACTTAGATTCTGTGTTCTTTAGTTTTCTCATCTGGGTATGTTGGTATCTTCCATAAAGTGTCATTCTAAATGTTAAATATAGTAATATGTGTAAAACACTTAGAACAGTGACTGGCATAGAAACTGTTAAAATGTTGGCGTATAAGCTCAATATAATGCTGTAAAATCACTTCTCAGTGTCATTGTAGATAGGATTTATGTATTTCATGTCTATGTATGTGAGTGCTTTAGGATTAATTGGATTAGATCTAAGATCAAATATACTTGATGTATAGTTAAATGAACTGTCTTCTTTTCCCTGACTTTATGTGTATCTACAAATTCACAGGAATATCTGAAGGAAAGAATCTCAACTGGGACGAAGCATGGGCTGTGTCTTATATCAGCAAAAAAAGCCTGGAAAACCTGACTGACAGAGGTAAGTGCAAGTAAGGACGAGGATGGGTAAGTCCAGGCCTGGCCTAGCTGCAATGTTGCTCTCACAGTTTCTGGAAGGAGACTGCAATGAGTGAGAAGTGAGGACCCCTCTTTCTGTTGCAAAGGTGGTGGGTAGGCTCCTGGTTCTGTCTTCCGTGGCAATAATTCCCAAAGCAGTGGCAGCAGAAACTCTGATTGGCAATAATGAGGAATTTTCTCTTACTGAATTTAGATGGTTCATAAGGAGAATATTCACAAAATTACTACGGAATTATCGGTAGTGATCTAGTTTTGAAAATGCCTTAAGTCTGTAAAATCTTCTTAGGCATATTCTTAGTGTGTACAATTCTTCACCTAGCAGGAAATTTATTTTTTCATCAAAATTAATGACTGGGTCACAACATGGATAATTATACTTGGTAATACCATTACAAAAGTAAGAATAACTATGAAGTAATGGTACTAGAGTTCTGAAGTTCATAAAATAATACTGTAGGCATTTCTTTTAAAAAGTGTTTTTTAAGTATAAGCAGAATTAATTCCAAACCTGATCTCTTTAAAAGTTATCAATTGCTTGAAAATATGGGTATGATGATATGATGGTAGTTTCATTTAAATATAATTTACATATATAATTATGTAGATTTGTTCATCAATTGTACATTTATTAACTTAATTATGATTTACTGAATAATACTAAAGGGACTAAATATCTTGGTTTGGTATAATTAAGCCCACACAGGTCTAACAAGTCACAGTATATATTCTGTAAATATACAGGTTTTATTGGGAAAAAAATCACATAGTGGAAAGAGAAGGACATGGTTACTAGGTATTTAGTATCTTTGACTAGGTCATCTGAAAAGAAGTTCTTGTGGTTCATTTTGTAACTAAGTCCCTAGGCCAGCTGTGAGCATATGTTGGCACTGATATGAATATTTAGTGTCACTTCCCTCTAAATCTCTAAATAGGACAGTATTGATAAGGAAAAAACAGCACAAGGAAGTAAAAAAAATCTGATCAATTGATCCATTGTGATACTCAATCAGGACTCCTGTGAACACTCTAGATGAGGTGAAAGGATCCAGCTGCTCTCATTCCTAGTTTCCAGGATTAAACTGGGCCAGCTCTATGCTGCCAAATGTGGAGCTGCTTAGAGCTTAGAGCCCTAAGTGAGGGGGACTCTTTCTTCCTCCTATTCTAATTTCTTACAAAATATGTTAGAAATACCTAATACATATGATTTAAACAGAGCAAGGTTTAGACACCAAGGTATCTGAGTATGAAGGCCAAGTATACATGAAGATGTCAGGGCTTAAATGAATTTGAGCTTATATACAATGACCTTCGGTGAAGCTGGAAACAAGCCTGTAAGCAAAAAGAGCTTTCCCACCTCTTACACACTACCCAGTCTCCTAGAAAGTTGATCTTAGCTGCAGATTCTCCCCTTGGACCTTTAGAGAAATAAAAACTACAAATGTCCAGTAAATATACTGGAGTCTCTTATGACCATCTGCTTGTCTTGATACATATATTTCAAGTCATGTCTATTTAATCGAAATACATCAGATCTGGTTTTTAAAAAGTCAATCATAATGATCCCAGAAATCCAAATCTATGGTCAGGCTTCCCGATTCATCAAAATGGGTCCTTCTTTGCAAATCAGTGAGCAAAATAAAAGCTGTTATATGGTCCATAGTTTTAATATATGAATATTCAACTCCTCACACTAATACTCATACATCAGTTGAGGTCACATTTGCCACACATTCTTTTAAAATTTGGTTTTAGTGCTTTTATGATTTTTGAAGATTGATTAAATGACATTTAATGATTGTGGATCTGACTTGCAGATTTATTTTAGGAACCAGGAATAAGGAAGCCTCAGATCTATTAAATTTAACTAAAGTGCAGACAAAATTCCCAAATGAGCATCATAATGGATCTCATGTACATATATTTTAAATGACTGGGCTATTTTTTTCTTATCCATACCAATTTTGTGATATTTAGAAGGCACCAACTGTAAGAGACCAATATCAAAGCAAACAGGCATTTGCAGCTGGCCTAAGAAGCCACAAAATGTGCAGCAAGAACTTGTTCAGTTGACTGAGTCAAAGCTACTAAATACAGAGTCCTAGGCCATGGGTTAAGACCCAAATTTTAATATTGAACAATCCAAGCAGATGCTTGAATTTGATAGTTTTTGAAAGAATTTTTCCTTTTCATATGAATATCTAGTACAATCAAAAATGTACAAATGCATGTATAGAGAAATAGTTGTGAGGCATGCTTATTAGAAACATATGTATATATGTATATGTATTTAGAGTGGCATTAAGATCACTCAAAACTAATGAGATGAAATCAGAGAAAGATAATTTCAAACTTCTGTTAAAAGCATTTGAATATAAATGAGAAGGAAATAAAATCATACTCCCTAAAGAATGATCCTTCCTTTTAATTTATTAATGTATATACTCATCCATTTATTCTTTCAGTCAAGCAATATTTAATGAGTGCTGAGTTGCAAAAATCAACATAATGTTAAGCTGAGCTTTGAGTTGCTCTTAATAGTCATCAAACCTTGGGCTAGTGGCAAGTATACTTTCAAATAATGAAATCAGGAATGTCTTTAAATTTAGAGAGTAAGTTCTTGGTGGCGGATAAGAGCTTTGGATTTTGAGCCAATCATGACCCTGGGCATAAAATTCAAGTAGTGTAGCTGTGGCTTTTTTTTTTCTCAGCAATGCCTTTCTGTTTATCCAGTATGTAGGAGAGGAAGTTTACATTATTGTACTCACACAGTAACACCCTGCATAGTGAAACACATGCCCTTGAATACAAACTTTTAAAGAACTCTTGGGAAAACTTAGTGTTTAATTTTACCCTTATCTTTTTTCTCTGTCACTTGGCTACTACATAGATTTTGGTGATTTTTATATTTTATTCTCATTTTTAATAGAGAATTTTAGGTTACTGATTTAGGATTATTTCTTTTCTAATGTAAGTATTTGAAAGCTACAAGTCTCTCTATGCATGGCTTTATCTATGTGGTAGTTTGAAATGTTACCAGATTCTAAAGATTTCAAACATGGCTTCTGTTAGTTAACCTGTTTGATACAAATATAATTGAACAATCTCTGTTAACAGTTAAAAATAAAAATTAAGACTAGACAAGCTAAAGAACTAGTACTCAGAGCGTGGCTGAGAGGCACTCCAGCTTACCCATGCACACATTTTCTAGTGATCACCGGAAAGTCCTCTTTCACCTTGAGGCGCAACAAAGGTATGGTTCTCACTCCCAGTACATCCAACAGCCTGAAGAGGGCTTCACAAACACTCTAAAACTTTTTTTTCCTCCTCTTTTCCTCCTTTCTATTTTGTTCAGCCTCTTGAACTTTACAACTCTCAGGAACCAATCTTTTTTTGGCAGAAAGCTGCATGAGTGATAATCCAACTGAGCAGTGTCATCCACCTGAAGGATGACACTGGAAATTGCATGATTTGTTAAGGAAGGAAATTGTCACATTCTGAACAGTGTTTCACTATGAGTCCAAGCCCAAGGACATCTTCACTCATACCGTTCCTCTCACACCCACCCCAAATTATACTGCTCATGAACTTCAAGTCATGAATGCTCATGTAGCTATAGTGCAAAAGGGCGATTTATTTAATTAATGTTCTCAATAAAGTCTTAAAGGTGAAAAAATGCTATAAGTTGTTGGAGATAATTTGTTGGGTTCTATTGTACATTAATGTTATTTATTAACGAATTGCCGCTAGTGTTTAACATTTTCTTAGTTCTAAATATAGATAATTTCACTCTAACTCATAAAATAGGAACTTTATAAACCAAGTAAATTAAAGTTTTATTATTTTCAGTATAAAAAATTTTTCAAAATTATTTGAAAGCGGATTTTCAGTAGGGAAGGTGTTTGAGCAGCAAAATGGCTGTTACGTTGTTTGTTATGGTTTTTGGTTGCAATGGCATATGATTAACCATTTGGCAAAAAGCCTAACGCAAGGAGAATTTTAATACTGAAATATTAACTTCATGAAACTATTAAAATATTTCAAAAATAAATTAGATATACACACTTTTAAGGGAGCTGTTTATTGTGAAACAAGAGGTACATATTTTTCTGGAAAAAGCAGTGGAATGGGAAAAATTAATTTTTGGCAAATTATGGATGTCCTGATAGTCTCTGACAGTCCTTATTTATAAATGAAGAACTTGTTGCTAAGGTATCTTCCAGTCATAAAATTACAGTTTTATTTTTAAATAGAAATTTCAATATTCCTAATTCAATATTTCAATATTGAATTAAATAGAATATTTAATAGAATATTTAATAGAATATTAAATAGAAATTTCAATATTCCTAATTCATAAGAATATTGAATGTTATAGATATAAATTTAAATCTTGTTTAAATGTGATGTAAACTTTGAAGACACTGTTGAATAAATAATTTCTTTTATATTATACTTGAATTCTAGTTTGAATTGTCTATATTCATATAACTTAGTTTTGTATTAATATTTTCATAATTTCAAAGCCCTAGAAGAAAAATCATATTCAGTGATATCTCCCTCAAGGTAGATATATATATATGTATAATTTAATATATATATGAGTAAATAGACGTCTAATACATCATTTTAATTTATCTGTTTTTTTTTCTTCCTGGCTGCTGTGGGAATTATAACGTGCATTTATTCATCATAATTCTGGGTCAGATTAGTACTAACTTAATTCCGGTAAATATAAAGGCATTGTAGCCATTCAGAAAATGTAAGTTTCTCCTACCCACCTTAAAAAGTATAATCTTGGGGGGTTTCGGGCCCTTTCTGTTCTTTCTTGTTTCATCTTTTGCCATCTTAGCTACCACAGCAAAAAGAAACCAAGGGATCCATTGAGCTAGGATTAGATTTATCATTTTTCAATTTTGTTGGTAAATTTTACCTCTCATAACAGATCACAGCTCACCTTCTATTTCACATATGGGTGATTCCAAAGCCATCCAGGCATCAGGGCTTCAGCAACCCCACCTCTCCCTCTTTCTTTTCCCCAAACAACGCATTAGTCATGTTTCTGTGAATGGAGGTCGTTTTAACAAATTCCATCATTGCTACTACTTGGATTGCGAGTCCCAAGGCCACTCACATATTTGGTGATTTGCTAGACGGACTCAGGGGACTCGAAGGCTATTATACTCATGGCTATGAAATACTACAGAGAATGAATACACAACAGGATTAGCAAGGGGAAAAAGACACATCTCGCAGAGACTGAATGAATCCCACCACAGGTTTCCTATGTGCTCCTCAAAGGGACGACAGAACACACACCTTCCTCCACCAGTGAAATGTACATGACTTCTGCACAGGAAAGTCTGTTTGAGACTCAGAGTCCAAGCTTTTATTAGGGGCTGGTCACATAGGCACTCTGCCTAGCCACAGCTACCAAACTTTGATATTCCCAGAAGGAAAGCATTTGTTCACCATAAATCACATTGCCTGTACAAACAGTCTACACAGAGCAGTACAGAGACTTGATCAGTTTACAGAACATTTCAAAGCCAAATCTCCTGAAGCCAGCCAACCGCCAGCTCTGCAAACAAGCCCTTCTAAGGATCAGTCCTGCTATGTTAGCTCTGTCCTGAATGTCCTAACATGCTGTCATTACTCAATTTCCATTTGATTCTGTTTTTAATGCATGTTGTCCTATTACACTCTCCCAATAATTTACTGAGACACATATTGTTATTCCCCTTCTACTTTTCTGATGAGAAAACTGAGAATCAGAGAGAGAAAATTAATTTCAAAAGGTCATATAAGTAGGAAGAGGTAGCAAGGTTTGACTTTGAAGTCAAGATTTTACTCATTAAATAAACCCTCATCGTATGTCTTCAAAAAATATTTACTGAGGGGCTTCCCTGGTGGTGCAGTGGTTGAGAGTCCGCCTGCCGATGCAGGGGACACAGGTTCGTGCCCCGGTCTGGGAAGATCCCGCGTGCCGCGGAGCGGCTGGGCCCGTGAGCCATGGCCGTTGAGCCTGGGCGTCTGGAGCCTGTGCTCTGCAACGGGAGAGGCCACAACGGTGAGAGGCCCACGTACTGAAAAAAAAAAAAAAAAAAATTTACTGAATGAGCAGATATCAAATGACTTGAGACTGAAGGTACCATATTATTTAATATAACTGTATATGTCTAGAACCCTGTATTCTTACTGTAACTCTGTGAATTAAGGCAAAACTTATTATTCCCATTAGAAGAGGAAAATCAAGAGCTGAAGTATATAGAAATATATAGCTACTGATTACCACTTAGAATTTAAATAAACTTCCTAACTCATTCCATGCTTTCTTTCTACACCAAGAAATATGTGTTTCTCATTACAACTATGTTTTTTAAATGCTCTAGTTAATATGCCCAAGCACTGTCAGAGACAGGAAAACTGCTTGCAATTTTGGAAAGAGATAAAGCTCAAAGGATTAAATATAAGTTATAATCATTTTTAGAATGCAGCTCAGTTGAGTAGGAAGGCTTCTCTAGACTGTTCTTCAGGGATAGACATTAATCCAGCACACAGTAATTTGCTCACACATCACATCAAGGCAGAGCCACTAATGTGTGGCAAGCTTGAATTTCAGGGTTCTCACAGAAACAAGTTCGTTCAGACAATACTCTTTTTAATTTTTTCATTGTAATACTAAATGCTGATGTTTGTGCAGAAAACTATAAAGAAAAAGAAAAATGTTGGCGATTAGTCCAACAATTAATGTAATTTGGAAGAGCAAAATATGGTGTACAAAATAATTTTCTTTACAATCCTTAAAATAATCACAAATATTTGTCCCTAAAAGGGAAGAACTAGAAATTCAGACATTATCATGGAGGTAACTAAAGCATTTCTTTTAGTCAGTTGAGAATGTACAAGGAGTGTGCTTTAAGAGCTTAAGTTTCAAAAAATGTTGATATAAATTTTTTCCGGTCTTTCTCTCTCCCCTGATGTTAGCAGATTATCATAGTTAGTACAGATTTTAATATTTATTGTTAGTCTTTTAAACTAATAAGGGAACTCTAAATTAACACAAGGTGTATGTACTGAGTGCCTACTATCAATTATAAAGCTTTCTAGGTGGTTTAAAGTATAGCTAGGGCTGAGAACTATTGAATTAGAGAATGCCCATTCTGTTGTTTACATAACCTTTTTCAGTTAACAATTGTGATACATTTCTACATCAACGATACCAAATGTGCATTTTCTATAGCTAGATAGCAGTCCATATAAAATTAAATATATTATAATTTTGAAGAATACAAGGCATACTTTTGTATAGATGTCTTTTTTTTTAATCAGGTACTTCTTGTTTATTATTGGTAAATGTATATATGTCTTTATTTTTTTAACATCTTTATTGGAGTATAATTGCTTTATAATGGTGTGTTAGTTTCTGCTTTATAACAAAGTGAATCAGCTATACATATACATATATCACCATATCTCCTCCCTCTTGTGTCTCCCTCCCACCCTCCCTATCCCACCCCTCTAGGTGGTCACAAAGCACCAAGCTGATCTCCCTGTGCTATGCGGCTGCTTCCCACTAGCTATCTGTTTTATATTTGGTAGTGTATATATGTCCATGCCACTCTCTCACTTTGTCACAGCTTACACTTCCCCCTCCCCATGTCCTCAAGTCCATTCTCTAGTAGGTCTGTGCCTTTATTCCCATCTTGCCCCTAGGTTCTTCATGACCTTTTTTTGTTTTTCCTTAGATTCCTTATATATGTGTTAGCATATGGTATTTGTTTTTCTCTTTCTGACTTACTTCACTCTGTATGACAGACTCTAGGTCCATCCACCTCACAACAAATAACTCAATTTCATTTCTTTTTATGACTGAGTAATATTCCATTGTATATATATATTCCACATCTTCTTTATCTATTCATCTGTTGATGGAAGATGTCTTTAAATACCAATTTAAATTCCAACATGACATTTTACACAGAGAATTAGAAGACTGAAGATTTCATTTTAGTATACATAGTAATAAAAAATATTCTTGTTGGAAAATATAATATTTTTCAATTCAAAGGCAACTAGTCTCATAGTTGGCAGGAAAAGAAACCTAAGCTTGTAAAATTAGCTAAGAGATCAGTTTGTTCATCACAAAGTCCTGAAAGGCAGTGTAATTGTCTTTGTAAATGTTATTATATTGATTAAAATTTTCATCTAAGTTCTTTGGTTTGGCTTACAAATGCTCTTTACACACTAGCCTCTCATGTGTTCTGACTCAGTGTTTGAGGCAGCCATGCTCTTTCATGATTCCATAACTTCTAGTTACTTTATCTTCCAGAAATCTCCTTCCTCTATTCCTACTCATCTCTTAAGACTCAATTTAAATTGGGGTCTTAACACCCCATAGTTTTTCCTTCATACTTTCTAATCTGGACCTAACGTTGCATCTCAACATATTGAAAAATATATTTTAATGTATTGTAATCTGATTATAAATCTATCTAATGTAATAGTTTGTGATCTCCTCCAAGCAAATAAGTTCTGTATTATTCATTTTTACATCATGTAAACCAAGCCTAATTCTTCAGATATTTATACAAGTTGCTTGGGTAATTACATACATACTCCCTCTTCTGTAAAGAGATTGAATTCAGAGTTTACACAGTTTCACATATGGTTACTGTTGGAAACATTGTTTAGCTGAGTGATTCCACAAACTAAGCAGCACACTGGAATCACTTCTTTGATATAAGGCCCTGTGCCTAGAGAGTCTGAGTCAGTAGACTATCCACAGGCCTAGGAATCTGTATTTCAACACAGATATCTGGAAATTCTCATGCAGTGACCTTCAGGAACAATGGTTGAGAATGCTGATACGAAAACCACCAATTAATTCATGCTGTCTTCCCTTTCATTTGTTGATTCATTATATACTTATTGAGTCTTGCACTTGCAAGGTGTTAGGGGGTTTAATTGGTGGACAAAAGAGCCCTGTGCTTACCCTCAGGGAGATGACCGTCTTGTGGAAGTAACAGATTCCAAGTATTGTATCAATACAAATATAATTATAATTGGGAGTGATAAGTACTATGAAATAAAATGAGTCCTAACCAACGTTTTCAAAGAGCAAGAAAAGCTTTTCAGAAAAATGGTATTTAAGAAAAGACCATATAAAAATGAATGGAAGCTAATTATGTAAAGAAGGCACAGGAAGAAATTAGGTGACAAAAATCATTTTAGGTAGAAGGGAATTCTTCTACACTCTGAGGAAGCAAGACGGAGCTTGCCACTTTGAGAAATCCAAACACCCTTGTGACTGGATCAATGGAGATTTGTGCAGGGTAAGTTTAGAGTGTCTATGGGGAGGGGTGAGGAGTCATTCAGTCTGGAAGTCAGGTTAGGGATTTTGATCGTCATTTCAAAAATAATAGGAAGGATTTTAAAGGTTTAAGCAAGACATTCACATGATGAAACTTAGATTTTAAAAGAACGCCAACTTCTGTGTGAAAACTCAGTGGGCTTGGGGTGGAGGGTGGCTATAGTTGGGGACAACAAAGAGAGCAGGCAGGTCAGTAGAAGTTTGGTATAAAAATCCAGTGGAGGAGTAATGATAGCTTAGCCCACAGTGGCAGCCAGAGGCAGAGACAAGTGGACTTTGTCAAGACATATCAGGAATTAAGGAGTGCTTTTTGGTCCCTCAAAAATAAATTTGTTTCCTAATGTCTTTAGAATGGGATAAATGGTTTGCCTCATGTAGTAGAGGGTTTAGGACACAAGGTGGCTAAACATTATTAAGATGTGTACAGGGCATTGCACTCTTAGAAGAGGCAATAACTTGAAATGGAAAACATGAATGCTTTGGATTCAGAGAACTCATGCTCTGGCTCTCCCGTCAACTTGTCCCTTAAGTAAATCTCTCATGCTCTTTGTTCCTCAATTCCTCATATGGAAAATTGGAACAGTCTTGAGGAAATCCAAGTTCTGGTATGGTTTCACAGTATGAGACTCTTTCTTAATTTTTCTGGAAGGGCTTGGTGGATCTACAGTGCTATTTGATTATGATTTAGAAAACCAACTTTAAGACTTGATACTCAAATAAAATTTCCAGAAATTCCACTTGATAATGCTACCATAAAACATGAATAATATCTTCGTTTTTGGTTTTCAGGCAACATCTTTGCCACATTTTGTGATTCATTTCTTTGAAATATTTTAGAGTGAAACTTGCAACAATCCCCATCAGAATTCCTCCTCTTAAAATTAGGCTTCAGGCTCAATGATAGCAATGTAATTACTTCTAGTTTTAATTAAAATATAGCTGATAAGAAGTAACTATTAAAATGATAGTTTAATTTAATGGAGCTGTACATTTTACTTCAAGTGCTACAGTCCTTAACTTCTTGGAAATGATTGGTAGGGATAAGCCTTAACCCACAAATGTTTTCCACAAGGATTCCCAGCTTCTTTAAGAATTAAACAGCTATCCATTTTTTAAACAATTTATTCATTCATTTGATTCACATTTATTGATTGTCTACTACATGCCACATATAAGTTTGGTGCCCTAGAAGACATTATTTGGGGGAATGTTGTCAGGGAATATTTACCAGAAGGTGTGGCATTTAGGATAAGACTGGAAAATATTAGTTTCTCAGGGCTGCTGTAACAAAGTACCAAAAATAACAGATGGCTTACAATAACAGAAACTTACTGTTCACAGTCTGGAGGCTAGAAGTCTGAAATCAAGGTGTCAACAGGGCCATGAGAATCCTTCCTTGCCTCTTCTAGCTTCTGGTGTCTGCAGGCAATCCTTGGCATTTCTTGGCTTGTGAATGCATCACTTCAGTCACATGGCCATCTTCTCCCTGTGGTTCTTCTTGCTGTCTTCCCTCTTTGAGTGTCTGGGTCCAAATTTCCACTTTTTATAAAAACACTGGCCATACTGAATTAGGCTCATCTTAATGGTCTCATTTTTCCTTGATTACTTCTGTAAAGACCCTATTTACCAATTAGATCATATTCTGAAGTACTTGAGGTTAGGTCTTCAGCATATCTTTTTGCAACAAACACAATCCAACCATAACAAAGAGTAAAAGTTAATCAAGCTAAAGAAAGTAAAGCAGTAGCAAGAGAATTCCACAGTTAAATGAGCTGTGTACCATTACTGCCTTGAAATTCACTCTGAAAATAAAAAGGTAAAATGTGGCTCATCAACAGGATCATTGTGTATTCTTTAGAATAGTATCCCCAACTGCTTTGATTAGTTTTACAGGATGGAAGGGGAGGGTTTTAGCTAATGGTATATAATGTGAGACTCAGGAATATGTCTAGTACCCACTGGTGGGGACTTCCTTCTCTCCCTTCTTTCCTGCCCTCTCTTGCTGTCAGCAGCCTCTCTAAGTCACTATACCATCACTTATTTAGGGGTGAGTGAATGTTTTATTCTAAGAGCTAATCCCCTAGGCAGGGATTCTGAAGGTCTGCAGTGAGATACCCAGGACAGCAGATGACCATGTCTGACACATAACTAGACATTCTTCACTAGCTGGAATTCTAGCCCTTTCTATTTATCTCAAGAATAAATCAGAGTGGGGACTTCCCTGGTGGCACAGTGGTTAAGACTCCACACCATGGGTTTGATCCCTGGCCAGGGAACTAGATTCTGCATGCATGCTACAACTAAGAGCTCGCATACCACAATGAAGGAGCCTGCATGCTGCAACTAAGGAGCAGGCGAGCCACAACTAAGACCTGGCGCAACCAAATAAATAAATAAAATTTTTTTAAAGTAAAAAAAAAAAAAAAGAATAAATCAGAGTGTATGGGAGTAAAAGAGAGTTTATTAGAAACATATCCTTGATGTAAAACATAAAACTATATTTATTTTTAAAGTAAATTACTGAAATGGCAATACTTGGACAACCATTATATATCCATGTCTTGGTAGACGTCACAAACACCAAACTCAGGGGGGAACCTTCAAGATGGTGGAGGAGTAAGATGTGGAGACCACCTTCCTCCCCACAAATACATCAAAAATACATCAACATGTGGGACAACTCCTACAGAACACCTACAGAACACTGGCAGAAGACCTCAGACTTCCCAAAAGGCAAGAAAATCCCCACATACCACAGTAGGGCAAATGAAAAAAGAAAAAACAGAGACAAAAGAAGAGGGACAGGGCCTGCACCTCTGGGAGGGAGCTGTGAAGGAGGAAGGGTTTCCACACACTAGGAAGAGCCTTCACTGGCAGAGATGGTGGGGGGGAAGCTTCAGAGCCACAAAGGAGAGCATAGCAATAGGGGTTCAGAGAGCAAAGCAGAGAGATTCCCGCACAGAGGATCAGTGCCGACCAGCACTCACTAGCCCGAGAGGCCTGTCTGCTCATCCGGCAGGGCAGGTGGGGGCTGGGAGCTGAGGCTCCGGCTTCGGAGGTCAGATCCCAGGGAGAGGACCAGGGTTGGCTGCGTGAACACAGCCTGAAGGGGGCTAGTGTGCCACAGCTAGCCGGGAGGGAGTTTGGGGAAAAGTCTGGACTTGCCTAAGAGGCAAGAGACCACTGTTTCAGGGTGCACAAGGAGAGGGGATTCCTTCCCTGTCTGCCCACAAAAGGCAGAACACTGCCTAAACAAGCTCCAGAGATGGGCGCAAGCTGCAACTATCAAGTTGGACCCCAGGGACGGGCATGAAACACTAACATTGCTGCTGCAGCCACCAAGAATCCTTGTGCAAGCACAGGTCACTATCCACACACCCCCAGGAGCCTGTGCAGCCTGCCACTGCCAGGGTCCCGTGATCCAGAGACAACTTCTCTGGGAGAACACATGGCACGTATCATGCTGTTGCAGTGTCACACCGGCCTCTGCCGCCACAGTATCGCCTTGCATTCCGTACCCCTCCCTCCACCCAGCCGGAGTGAGCCAGAGCCCCCTAATTAGCCGCTGCTTTAACCCTGTCCTGTCTGGGCAGGAACCGATGCCTGAGGGTGACCTATACTCAGAGGCAGGGCAAAATCCAAAGCTGAACCCCAGGAGCTTTGCGAACAAAGAAGAGAAAGGGAAATTTCTCCCAGCAGCCTCAGAAGCCACAGATTAAACCCCTAAAATCAACTTGATCTACCCTGCATCTGTGGAATACCTGAATAGACAATGAATCATCCAAAAATTGAGCTGCAGACTTTGGGAACAACTGTAGACTTGGGGTTTGCTATCTGCGACTGATTTGTTTCTGATTATTATGTTGATCTTAGCATAGTTTTTAGCACTTGTTATCATTAGTGGATTTGCTTATTGGTTTGGTTGCTCTCTTTTTTAAATTATTATTATTTTTTAACATAATAATATTTTTGTTGTTGTTTATTTTTCTTTCTTTCTTTCTTCTTTTTCTTCTGAGCTGTGTACCTGACAGGGTCTTGGTGCTCTGGCCTGGTGTCAGACCTGAGCCTCTGAGGTGGGAGAGCCAAGTTCAGGACATTGGTCCACCAGAGACTGCCTGGCCCCATGTAAAATCAATCGGTGGGAGGTCTCAAAGAGATCTAGGTCTCAACGCTAAGACGCAGCTCCACCCAACAGCTACCAAGCTCCAGTGCTGGGCGCCCCATGCCAAACAACTAGCAAGACAGGAACACAACCCCACCCATTAGCAGAGAGGCTGCCTAAAATGATACTAAATTCACAGACACATCAACACACAACAGGACGTGGTCCTGCCCACAAGAAAAACAAGATCCAGCCCCACCCACCAGAACACAGGCAACAGTCACTTCCACCAGGAAGCCTACACAAGCCACTGAACCAAGCTCACCCACTGCGTGCAGACACCAAAAACAATGGGGACTATAATCCTGCAGGCTGAAAAAAGTAGATCCCAAACACAGTAAGTTAAACAAAATGAGAAAACAGAGAAACTAAGAGCAAATGAAGGAGCAAGGCAAAAACCCACCAGACCAAACAACTGAAGAGGAAATAGGCAGTCTACCTGAAAAAGAATTTAGAGTAATGATAGTAAAGATGACCCAAAATCTTGGAACTAGAATGGAGAAAATACAAGAAACGTTTAACAAGAACCTAGAAACTACTAAAGAGCAAACAAACAATGCTGAAAAACACAATAAATGAAATTTTAAATTCTCTAGAATCAATAGCACAATAACTGAGTCAAAGAACGGATACGTGACCTGGAAGACAAAATAGGGGAAATAACTACCGCAGAGCAGAATAATGAAAAAAGAATGAAAAAAAATTGAGGACAGTCTCAGAGAACTCTGGGAAACATTAAACACACCAACATTTGAATTATAAGGGTTTCAGAAGAAGACGAGAAAAAGAAAGGGGCTGAGAACATATTTGAAGAGATTATAGTTGAAAACTTCTCTGATATGGGAAAGGAAATAGTCAATGAAGTCCAGGAAGTGTAGAGTCCCATACAGGATAAATCCAAGGAGAAACATGCCAAGACACATATTAATCAAACTATCAAAATTTAAATACAAAGAAAAAATATTAAGAACAGCAAGGGAAAAGCAACAAATAACATACAAGGGAATCCCCATAAGGGTAACAGCTTATCTTTCCGCAGAAACTCTGCAAGCCAGAAGGGAATGGCAGGACATATTTAAAGTGATGAAAGGGAAAAACACAACCAAGACTACTCTACCCAGCAAGGCTCTCATTCAGATTCGATGGAGAAATTAAAACCTTTACAGACAAGCAGAAGCTAAAAGAATGCAGCACCACCAAACCAGCTTTACAACAAATGCTAAAGGAACTTCTCTAGGCAGGAAACACAAGAGAAGGAAAAGACCTACAATAACAAAACCAAAACAATTAAGAAAATGGTAATAGGAACCGCCATATTGATAATTACGTTAAATGTAAATGGATTAAATGCTCCAACCAAAAGACATAGACTGGCTGAATGGATACAAAAACAAGACCCATATATCTGCTATCTACAAGAGACCCACTTCAGACCTAGGGACACATAAAGACTGAAAGTAAGGGGATGGAAAAAGATATTCCATAAATTTGGAAATCAAAAGAAAGCTGGAGTAGCAATTCTCATATCAGACAAAATAGACTTTAAAATAAAGACTATTACAAGAGACAAAGAAGGACACTACATAATGATTAAGGGATCAATCCAAGAAGAAGATATAACAATTGTAAATATTTATGCACCCAACATAGGAGCACCTCAATACATAAGGCAAATGCTAACAGCCATAAAGGGGAAATCGACAGTAACACAATCAGAGTAGGGGACGTTAAAACCCCACTTTCACCAATAGACAGATGATCCAAAATGAAAATAAATAAGGAAACACAAGCTTTAAATGACACATTAAGCTAGATGGACTTAATTGATATTTATAGGACATTCCATCCAAAAACAACAGACTACACTTTCTTATCAAGTGCTTATGGAACATTCTCCAGGACAGATCATATCTTGGGTCACAAATCAAGCCTTGGTAAATTTAAGAAAATTGAAATCACATCAAATACCTTTTTCGACCACAATGCTATGAGACTAGATATCAATTACAGGAAAAAAATTGTAAAAAATACAAACACATGGAGGCTAAACAATATGCTACTAAAAAACCAAGAGATCGCTGAAGAAATCAAAGAGAAAATCAAAAAATACTTAGAAACAAATGACCATGAAAACAAGATGACCCAACACCTATGGGATGCAGCAAAAGCAGTTCTAAGAGGGAAGTTTATGTACTACAATCCTACCTCAAGAAACAAGAAACATCTCAAATAAACCACCTAACCTTATACCTAAAGCAAGTAGAGAAAGAAGAACAACAGCAACAAAAAAAAAACCCAAAGTTAGCAGAAGGAAAGAAATAATATAAATCAGAGCAGAAATAAATGAAATAGAAACAAAGAAAACAATAGCAAAGATCTAATAAAACAAAAGCTGGTTCTTTGAGAAGATAAAATTGATAAACCATTAGCCAGACTCATCAAGAAAAAAAGGGAGAAGACTCAGATCAATTGAATTAGAAATGAAAAAGGAGAAGTAACAGCTGACACTGCAGAAATACAAGGGATCATGAGAGATTACTACAAGCAACTATATGCCAATAAAATGGACAACCTGGACGAAATGGACAAATTCTTAGAAAAGCACAGCCTTCTGAGACTGAACCAGGAAGAAATAGAAAATATAATATAATATAGAAAATATAAACAGACCAATCACAAGCACTGAAATTGAAACTGTGATTTAAAATCTTCCAACAAAAAAAAGCCCAGGACAAGATGGCTTCACGGGTAAATTCTGTCAAACATTCAGAGAAGAGCTAACATCTATCCTTCTCAAAGTCTTCCAAAATATAGCAGAGGGAGGAACACTAACAAAGTCATTCTACAAGGCCTCCATCACCTTGATACCAAAACCAGACAAAGATGTCACAAAGAAAGAAAATTACAGGCAAGTATCACTGATGAATGTAGATGCAAAAATCCTGAACAAAATACTAGCAAACAGAATCCAACAGCACATTAAAAGGATCATACCGCATGATCAAGTGGGGTTTATCCCAAGAATGCAAGGATTCTTCAACATACACAAACCATATTAACAAATAGAAGGAGAGGGACATGTGATCATCTCAATATATGCAGAAAAGATTTTGACAAAATTCAACACCTATTTATGAAAAAAAACTCTCCAGAAAATAGGCATAGAGGGAACCTACCTCAACATAATAAAGGCCATATATGATAAACCCACAGCCAATCATTCTCAATGGTGAAAAACTGAAACCATTTCCACTAAGATCAGTAACAAGACAAGGTGCCCACTCTCACCACTTTTATTCAACATAGTATTGGAAGTTTTAGCCAAAGCAATCAGAGAAGAAAAAGATATAAAAGGAATCCAAATCGGAAAAGAAGAAGTAAAGCTGTCTCTCTTTGCAGATGACATGATACTATACATGGAGAATCCTAAATATGCTACCAGAAAACTACTAGAGCTAATCAATGAATTTGTTAAAGTAGCAGGATACAAAATCAATGCACAGAAATCTCTTGCATTCCTGTACACTAATGATGAAAAATCTGAAAGAGAAATTAAGGAAATACTCCCATTTACCATTGTAACAAAAAGCATAAAATACCTAGGAATAAACCTAGCTATGGAGACAAAAGACCTGTATGCAGAAAACTATAAGATGCTGATGAAAGAAAGATGATACAACAGATGGAGAGATATACCATGTTCTTGGATTGGAAGTATCAACATTGTGAAAATGATTATACTACCCAAAGCAATCTACAGATTCAGTGCAATCCCTATCAAACTACCAATGGCATTTTTCACAGAACTAGAACACAATATTTCACAATCTTGAGAATGAACAACGGAGCTGGAGAAATCAGGCTCCCTGATTTCAGACCATACTACAAAGCTACAGTAATCAAGACAATATGGTACTGGCACAAAAATAGAAATATAGATCAATAGAACAGGATAGAAAGCTCAGAAATAAACCCACACACATATGGTCACCTTATCTTTGATAAAGGAGGCAAGAATATACAATGGAGAAAAGACAGCCTCTTCAATAAGTGTCTGGGAAAATTGGACAGGTACATGTAAAAGAGTGAAATTAGAACACTCCCTAACACCAAACACAAAAATAAACTCAAAATGGATTAAAGACCTAAATGTAAGGCTAGACACTATAAAACTCTTACAGGAAAAGAGGCATAACCCCCTATGACATAAATCACAGCAAGATCTTTTTTGACCCACCTTCTAGAGAAATGGAAATAAAATACAAAAATAAACAAATGGGACCTGATGAAACTTAAAAGCTTTTGCACAGCAAAGGGAGGAAACCATAAACAATACGAAAAGACAGCCCTCAGAATGGGAGAAAATATTTGCAAATGAAGCAACTGGCAGTGGATTAATCTCCAGAATATAGAGGGAACTCATGAAGCTCAATGTCAAGAAACAAACAACCCAATCCAAAAATGGAGAGAAGACCTAAATAGACATTTCTCCAAAAAAGGTATACATGTTGGGAACAAACACATGAAAAGATGCTCAACATCACTAATTATTAGAGAAATTGAAATCAAAACTACAATGTGGTATCACCCCACACCAGTCAGAATGGCCATCATCAAAAAATCTACAAACAATAAATGCTGGAGAGGGTGTGGAGAAAAGGGAATCCTCTTGCACTGTTTGTAGGAATGTAAATTGATACAGCCACTGTGGAGAACAGTATGGAGGTTCCTCAAAAAACTAAAAATAGCACTACCATACCACCCAGCAATCCGACTACTGGGCATACACCCTGAGAAAACCGTAATTCAAAAAGAGTCATGTACCACAATGTTCATTACAGGTCTATTTACAATAGCCAGGACATGGAGGCAACCTAAGTGTCCATCAACAGATGAATGGATAAAGAAGATGTGGCACATATATACAATGGAATATTACTCAGCCATAAAAAGAAAGAAAATTGAGTTATTTGTAGTGAGGTGGATGGACCTAGAGACTGTCATACAGAGTGAAGTAAGTCAGAAAGAGGAAAAGTAATACCATATGCTAACACATATATATGGAATCAAAAAAAAAAAAAGATTATGAAGAACCTAGGGGCAGGACAGGATTAAAGACGCAGACGTAGAGAATGTACTTGAGGATGCGGGGAGGGGGATGGGTAAGCTGGGATGAATTGACAAATATACACTACCAAATGTAAAATTGTTAGCTAGTGGGAAGCAGCTGCATAGCACAGGGAGATCAGCTCGGTGCTTTGTGACCACCTAGAGGGGTGGGATAGGGAGGGTGGGAGGGACATGCAAGAGTGAGGGGATGTGGGGATATATGTTTATGTATAGCTGATTCACTTTGTTATCAAAAGTTATCAAAAGATATTCTGATTAATGAATCATAAGAATAGATGGAATACTTTAAAGCAGAGGTAATATGAGGTGACTCAAATGCCCACAGCCTAACATACCCTGTCCCAGACACTCAGTGATACAGTGAACTTTCTGGTCCATTTTAAATGTAAGTGGCAGAATTAATGTCTTCCCAATTCAGTGCTTGTGGGCAGCCCAGCGAGGTTACTGTCTGTAGTATTATCAGCCCTGAATTAAGAAAAACAAAATCCCTTCAAAACAGTATCTTCCATGATAGATGGGGCCAAGAAATTATATAACCATTATTTGGGGCAAAATTGTAAAACAAAGTAACAGAAAATGTATGAGAACTATAAACAGTGTAATATGATCCTTATCTTTAGCTCATTGAAATTGCCTGCTGGTCTCTTCTGAGGATGGGATAGAAAGTCAGGAGAATTAAACATGCTATGTCTCTAGCTAAGTTAAAAACCATGAATACATCTTCTGATCCTGATACCCACTGAAAATATTTCAGGTACCTATCCTTGGCTTTTGTAGGTACACTCTATGAAAAAATTCATAAGCATTGTTAAGAAGATTGAAGTAGCAGCTCATTTCTTAATGATTCTGATGATTAAAAAACCATTTACAAAGTGTGAGGATTGGCATTGGTGAAGAAAGAAAGTGGAACTTCTGGGAGAAAAAAATCCAGCTTTGAAACTAGTACATCATACTGAAAGTTTAATTTCTTCGCAATTGATCCTATAAGATGTACCTAACAGATTTGTATACATCTACTAAGGTAACCTTACCTTGTTATGGAAAAGAGCAAGTGACTGCTTAGCTTAAAATCTTTGCTACATCAAAGCCATATTTTATTAATTTAACCCCGGAAGTTACCTTTTCAGTTGTCTTTTCCCAATTCCCAGGTTTCAGCAGAGGCAAAAGTAGTCATAGCACACATGTATTAGTGATTTAATTCCAACTAAACATAAAACAATTATTTGTACTACAGTCTAAGTAAATTTTTAATATTTTCTTTAGTAGTCTAGAAAAAGAGACTAGCTTGTATGAAGTGAATGACTATTTTTTAAAAAGTCTGTTCAGGGAGCTGCATGACATTCAAAAAGAGTTACATATCTCCCTATAAATGCCATTTGAACTATGTAAACTGGGAGGGGAGGTTTCCATGGTTGGCATTTCTTTCATTTCCTTGAGTGGATACATAGAAACCTACCCTGTAGCTCTTTCACTCTTCTAATCAAAATACTAATGGGGGGCTTCCCTGGTGGCGCAGTGGTTGAGAATCTGCCTGTCAATGCAGGGGACACGGGTTTGAGCCCTGGTCTGGGAGGATCCCACATGCCGTGGAGCAACTAGGCCCGTGAGCCACAACTACTGAGGCCTGTGTATCTGCTGCTCCGCAGCAAGAGAGGCCGCGATAGTGAGAGGCCCGCGCACCGCGATGAAGAGTGGCCCCCGCTTGCCACAACTAGAGAAAGCCCTCGCGCAGAAACGACGACCCAACACAGCAAAAATAAATAAATTAATTAATAAACTCCTACCCCCAACATCTTTTTTTTTTTTT
>NW_006781997.1:1722708-1767482 GCF_000442215.2 Lipotes vexillifer | reverse complement strand
CGCCCCGCGCCGCCCCGCCACCCTTGCCCCCCGGCCCCAGCCACTCCGCGGCATGTGGGATCCTCCCGGACCGGGGCACGACCCCGCGTCTCCTGCATCGGCAGGCGGACTCTCAAGCACTGCGCCACCAGGGAAGCCCCCAACATCTTAAAAAAAAAAAAAAAAAAAATACTAATGGATTTCCCTGGACCCAATGGCCAGAGGATAAAACTTAAAGTACACAGTGAGTAGGCCTAATCCAAACGTAAGCATGGGGTTCAGTGTTGGTGCTGAAATTCCCTGTCTATACATACTCCCTCAGTGAGAAAAGTCCCTCAGCCTGGATGGCATAAAAATCTTCACCACCAAATTTTAGAAAACACTGTATTTATGTTGAGCTCCCAAAAAGTTATGCTGTGAACTATAACAGATTATTAACCTGACATGGCATAATTCTATCTCTTGTAACTGCATCTGAAATACCTATTTTAATAAAGGCTTATTAAAATATTTCTATGTGAAAGAATTGACTAGTAGCTGGTTTAGCAGTTTTCAATCAGTTGGTCTTTTCCTAGACAGTAATATATGTTTTTAATGAAGTTAGCAATTTACCCTATGGTTTTCTTCCCATAAAGCAATGAGTTATGATATTACACAGGCAAGCAAGATAAATCTCTCACTGATGATGGCTGATTTATAACAAGGCTTTGTAATTGAATATTCATGTTACAAAAAGTTCTTTTAAACATAAATGATATATAATGACATCGATAACTCATTTTTCTTCTTTTACTTCCGTTCACTGCGACACTGGTATATTTCTTTCTTCCCCTGTCACTTTTATATTCTTGATTTACAGTTTCTTGAAATGGAAAATATATTTTAATATGCAGTAAGGTGTGTGTGTGTTGTGTGTATATGTATGTGATTATGTCACTGCAATCAGAGTAGCTGATTAAATTTTGACTAAAGCATAGCAAGATTAACATTTAAGCTCAGGGATAAACCACTTCAATCACCACAAATCCTCAATGAGTAAATAACTGATATAAAAGCTCTCATGCACACCATGTAAATCTTGGATGGTAAGGAGGAAGGTTGTTCTCTTCTGTATTTCAGGACCTAAAATAACTTCTTGGTATTCTCCATTGCATTTAATTTTTAGCCCTTTCATAGACAATCAAATTGATTTGGGTATGCCTCTAAGAACACTGGAAAATATTCTCATTTACTGGTCACTTTTGTGACTGATATTTGACCTGGACAGTATTTGTAAACTGGGAAATTTCATATAACCTGAGTTTCTAGATTTCCTTGAAAATTAAAAGTTTGTAACATTGAGCCTGTATTCTTCATAATAAAAAACTGAATGGTTCTCAATAGCAGCATCTTTCAACAAGAAAGTGAAAAATCTTTCCCCAACTTAAACTTTCAAGTGGTTGCAAGAGCCAGGGAGACAATGCACATAAGTGATGTCAGTCAGACATAACACTTAGGAAGGTCCAGGGCTTAGGGAGCTCCAGGGCTACAGCAAATGCATGTCCTTTCTTACAGGAAGCGGCTGCTATCTGCACTATTCAGGTGTTTATTATGAGGGAATACTGTCTCGTTGCCACATCTTAGTTTTCAAGAAAATCTGGAAACTCTGATTATTATGTGGGTTTTCCCAGTTTTCAAGCACTGTGTGGGTCAAATGTTGGCTGACCGGATCCAGCATGCGACCACCAGTTTGCAACCCCTAAGGTAGAAGATTGTTTTTAAAAAATGTTTATTCAGGAGGATTTCAGACACATATGAAAGGGGACAGAAGAGTATAAAATATCTGTCTCTGGCTAGCTGTGTCCCATCTACATGCCATCCACTACTCCCATCCTGTATTGTTTAGAAGCTGATCACCAACATCACATCATATCATTTGTAATTCAGACTATGTTAGAGGTTTCTTTAGGGAAATAAAATGGTAATATGTGTCAGCAAAAATAATATCTGTCCAAGGTCACATGAACAAACCTGACCACCAGTGTTTTGTTAAATCACCTAAGTTTAAAAACCTACTGGGCATCCAAAATTACTCAAAAACTCAGTATAGTTTCTAAAACTCAAGAAACAATATGGTTGACCTTTTGGATTCCTGTCTTATACCAGTGAGAATAAAATAAGTTTTATATGTTGATTTGGGCATCAACTTGAGTAGATCCTGTGAAAAAACTTTACCATCGTGATTCCAAATTCTGGTTCATTTATAATAGTTGTCAGAGACTCATAATGATAATTCTAGTATTTTGTTGACATCTAGATGAGCAGGAACAGAACTCATGATAGGAGAGCATCTTCTCGTGTTTAACTGACAAAATCATGATATTTAAGGCCCTCACTCAGCTGATAAATAGAGCATGTGAAATGTTCACCCCCTTTGTGATTTCTTTGTTCTGGAAACTAGCACTGTGTAAATCAAGGGTTTTGAATGTGATGGATAGTTTTAATGAATATCCTTCTGAATCCTACTGTCTTCAAAGTTGTCCATAAAGAGGTGGTGAAACGAGTATAAGCTGTTCTTACTTATTTCCAATTCGTATTGTGAAACACTAACAGTATGTACATGAATTTTCTGATTTTTTTTTTCTCCCTTTATTTGCGGGACGCGGGCCTCTCACTGCTGTGGCCGCTGCCGTTGCGGAGCACAGGCTTCGGACGCGCAGGCTTAGCGGCCATGTTTCACGGGCCCAGCCGCTCCGTGGCATGTGGGATCTTCCCAGACCGGGGCACGAACCCGTGTCCCCTGCATCGGCAGGCGGACTCTCAACCACTGCGCCACCAGGGAAGCCTGAGTTTTCTGATTTTTAAAAAATCATGGTTACATTAAGTGCAAATATGTTTTTACCATAAATGTAAGAAAGTAGATATCCCCAGAAACCTCATTAGAAATTTGAATAAAAGTAGCAGAGTAAAATGATTTGCTATTCTGAATAAATTTTTTTAGAACATGCATCTTATTCTACAAGGCATTTTGCATTCAAGACTGCTTTGTCCCTAGATGGTAGGTACTAACAAAGTGTATATTAAAACTTTTTAAAAGGAAGGAATTTCATAAAATTAGTATGTGTTTGTGTATAGGATGTGGATATTATAATAATTTCTCCTGGCTCTATGCAGCAGTTTAAAAATGGAACTACAATGACATACTTTTTTTCCTTCATTTTCAGACTGAAGTATCAAGCTTCATTAACTTTGTTGGAAACTTAGAAATATAATAAAACTGCTTTTCAATGTCCCCTTTAACCTATGATTTAGATGAAACTGAATTTCAAAGCAAAATGGAATTGAAACTAGGCAACACATACATTTGTGGGATTAAGAACGTAGTGTAATTTCAAGCCGTGGTACTTTATCAGACTTTCAATAGCATGGGGGTAATACTCTTGGGGAGAATAGCAAGTATAATCACAAAGCTTCCATTTAATTATACTTATATAAACCAAACTTTATACCATTTTTGGATTTTAAACCCGGATATTCAGTATATGCTTCCATCAGGAGGCAGACATGTCAGTGGTCTGCTCAGCACAACTCTTGGATGATAAGAGAAAAGTGGTGAAGATAGGAGAACTGCTCTGTTGTTTAGGTGGCTGGACTTCTCAGTTACCACTGTTCCCACCAAAGCTCCATCATGTATCTGCCAATCATTCTAATGACATGCACCTGGTCAATTAACTGAGTGATGCTAGAATGTTCAGACCTACACTTCATTCTCAATAATGCCAAGGACTTCAGGCAGGGGAGCATCATAACTAGATACTGGCATATAGCAACATATGCCAGACAAGGTGGAATGGCAGACAAGGCGCTAATAACAAACTGCGAGCACAAAGAAACAGCCTTTCCAGACTCTTCTCATTGCTCATTTGCTTTAACTTTGCTGAGAATAATAGTTTCTGCTTTAAATAGAAATGAGAAAGAGGGCTGTTGGGAGGAAAAACGTTTCTCTCTTCAAATCAGTCTTGGTTTGAATTAAGGAAGAAAACAAGGATGCTGCTGTGAACTAGATTCTACACCAGTGATGTTTGAAGGATGAGAATCTGATATTAAACACTCCTATCAACAAATGTAATGTAATTGATTAATATATTAAATTCTTAGGGAAATGATTTATATTTGATGTGGCTCTTCACATAACTTATTTTGGTTATATCAAATATATATGACAGTTATAAAATATTTACCATGTTGCAAATTTAGCTGATTTTTGTTTCCTCAAGATGTAGTAAATACATATTCTCAACTATATCATTCTAGAAAATAGAACAAAATATCTATATTAATGATAAAAATTTCATATGAAAGTGTTTTACTATGTAGCATATGAAGCATAATAATACTTTGCCCACCACTGAAATGCAATTATCTCTGAGCTGAACAACGACTAGAGTTACAGAGCCTAGAACAGCAGTACATAATAGAAAAGCAATGACTTCTCCAAGCTGGAACCAGAGAGCAATTTTAGATATGCAGAATTTAATTATGCTCAGAATCAGGCCAGTAGGCAAATCTTTATTTTCATGAGATGCCCAATAGTGTTTGTTAATGATCAAAATGAAGGGAATGTGGGTTTTCCACATCATCTCTATAAAACTTCTTTCCTAGAACAGCATCTTTTGTTCCAGGAGCATGCAAATATGTGTAATGATTTTTTCTAATAAGTCTAGTTATTTTTCTTGACCACGTTTTATCCCCAGACTGACCAGGACCAGTCCTTGTGGCCACAAGGTTTAATTAGTTTGACAGCATAAAATGTGCATTATACCTTTCTGTGTATTTATAAATCAGCACTTTCAATCAGTTTGACATATAAGAGACAGCCCATACCCACAAAGTACACACCACCAATCCTAATTACCACTGTCTTTATAAAATATTCAACTTTGGGCAGGATAAAGGGAAGTTTTTATTCTGTTAATTTGAGGAATCTATATTTATTCTCTTTGTGTGTTCCTAGACTCTGGACTACTTTTTAAGGAAAAGAGTTTAAATTGTGCTTGCAATTAACGGGAGTGAAACAGGAGGCATAATGGATGAAAGGTGCTGAGGAGTGAATGTTTGAGGGCTATAGGAGACTTGCATTCTCTGTTCTCTTACTAAGGTATTTCCTGTGAAATGTTGCTTATCGCTGATCATTCATTCTTTCCAAGGAAAGGCTGAAAGTTCATTTGTTCTGCTTCATTGTGTTTAGATATTAGGGATGTCTTCGAAACAGCTCAGGGATTTTTGCTTTTTATCACCCACCTCTAATGTACACTTTTGTCAAAGGTTTACAGTTTTTCTTTTGTTTTTTAATAACTTTTAGAAGAATCCACACAGGTAGATAAAATCTCGACATTCTTAATATGCTTTAAAAACTGCTTTTTATTGTTATCTTCTTTAAGTGTAGGTTATATCAAACAGTCCTTGGTAAAATTCACTGAGATTACTTTTACAAAATAAAAATATATATAACAATATCAATAATATTTATGGAACACATCTAAATTATCCATATAATAGCATGTATCCTATTTTTCAACTACAATAATATAAAGGTTATTTTCTTCCAATATTTGCAATTTATCATTTTTTATTTTTTTAATTATGTGACTTTTTGTGAGATGCACATCATTTTTCTTTATCCCTTATTTTGCTTCATTTAGTTTCTTCCATCATTTACACCTCACATCCTTAAACTCAAGATTCAGCAAAGACATCGTATTTTGTTTCAGTAAGCATAAATTAACATCAGAGTTTGAAAAAGCAAAGAAATATCTGTGCAAAATTTCAAAATTGCTTTTTATCTCAAACTATGAGGAACTATGCATTTTATGCTTCTTTATGCCTTATGCATTCCTGAATAATATTTATCATATATCCAGCTACTGTTGGAAGATGGAATGGGAATATTTCAGTAATCCCTGATCTAAAGAGGTCTTGAAAAGCATCAGTTAGTCTACTCCATAATGTGGTAAAATCAGAGCTAAAGACCCCAGGATAAAAAGTGATATTTTCTTTCTGTAATGGTTTCTATAAAGATTTCAAGCCTCTCACTGTAAGTACTTTAGCTCCCTGACATCCCTAACCATTTTTCTTTTGTCATATATGAATTTAACTTGAAATTAAAGCCCATTTTCTCATTTCAGAAAATATGGTGAACAGCGTTCCCTTTTCTTCTAATAATCACCTCACATTTCCTAACAGTTCATTATTGTCACCTACTTTGTTTAGGTTACTTCCTGGCATTGAATTTTCACTTTATTTTTTTGGAGCAAAATGAGGCACAAGTACTCACATCTCTTTTCCAATACGTATAAAAACATCACTCCCAACATCCCCTTCTTCTGCAATATTTATTATCCCTTTTTCGTCTTTCATATTATATATCCTACCAGGCTGAGGTCAATGAGTGTTCATTCCTTTTTTGCATTTAATAAGTACTTTGAAATGACTTCTCTATACCAGTCACTGTCCTAAACATAAGAGATATGGTGTCGAACAAAAGAGACAAAGTCCCTGTCCTCATGGAGTTTAGAGTCTAGCAGGAGAGGTAGACATTTAAACCAATAAACTAATACACATACAGTAGGTCCAGTGGTGATAAAGTTACTCGCCAGAGAAGAGTTAATGCAGTGGACCTGATGTTGCTCCCCTCTTCTAACTTCACGAGAGCTTGCTTGTGTGGGTGACCCCTGGCTGGCCCTGGGAACTTAACCTTTGGAGAAGTCCCTGTGCTACCAATTGGTAAGGTTGTTTTCAGTGCCTGTGGCACTGAACCGTACTGTACCAGCTTTTTTTGTGGAAGCAATATGATATACGGTGGACTCTTGCTTTCCTCCTGGGTCTGGAATTTCAGTAATTATGGCTGGCTGCTTGCACAAGTGCTATGTGACTGTGTGAGCAGCCCTCTATATGAAGCCTGGATTCTGAGGCTCAAGCTGGCATCCCTGGACAGAAACATCTCGTGTGTTGTTTCAGTTCATTGCTAGAGGAATAAGTATATCTTATATGACCTCTAAGGGAGCAAACTTCAGAAGCCTGCACCTGATCTCCTCCAGACACCACCTGATTCATCATTTTTCCTTGTCGAACCTGCTCTGTAAACTTTTAATGTAATAAACTATAACCTTGAGAATGACTGCTTCCAGTCCTGCAAGTCCTTTCAGCAAATTACTGAATGAATTTTTGGTCATGGGAGCCCTGCTCAAAACAATGTCAATTTTAAAAAGTAGCAAAGTAAGGGGTTGAGGAATGATAGCAATATTATATTTCAGACAGGATTATCAGGAAGTCTCTTTCTAAGGAGGGAGCCTTCCAGCAGAGGCCTGAATGAAATCAGGGACCAAGTTAGGCAAATATGTGAGAAAGAACATTCCAACTAGAGGCAAGAGCAAGTGCAAAGCCCACGGAATAGCTTGGTGTTTGCACTGTGGCTAAAGCTAAAGGAGTGAGGCGGAAAGATGTGTGATATAGATTAGAGAGATAGTTCTGGCACAGACAAGTTAAAGAAAAACTTACAGTATCTTACTTCCTGATAATTAATTAAGAAATCAAAGAATATATTTCAATGATTTCTGTTGAGAAAGGTAGGCCATATATTGGAAATGAAACTTTTCTCTCCGAATGAATTTGAAAATGTCCCTCACTAAGGGACATTGTAATGAAATTATATAAATAAGAGAAATAAAGTTTTTCTCTTGGCATTAAATGAATAAGATCCATACAGTATAAGATTAATGGCCAGTAAGACAAAACCAAAAAATTATCTAAATATGTGACTACAGACTTTGAAAACAAGAAAAACTCAAGTCAAATTTATGTGAGAATAATTTAAAGGACGTTAAATAGGCACACTATTTGAGAACGCACAGAGTATCTTATTCACTGAAATGGAGCACCATATAAAACCATGTGGACCAAGGGAGCACACATTTGTTTTACAGCAAATAAAGTAGAGTGTGCATCTATGACCATGGGACCCAATTGTCCTATTAAATACTACACAGTCCAGGAGCTGCCAGACTATTTGAGTAATGAAACAGACTTTTGAAGGTGCCTGTGAAGTATCAGCTTGAAGACGACACTGCCAGCATGGGAAGCTGTCCTTCAAGATGTGGTGTAAACCTGGTGCAAGGAAGCTGGTCCTTGTTGGATCTATGCTTATCTCCAAGGATGCCTGGAGCCATGGCATTTGTTGGCCAAAATAAGGATGAAATGTAGCAGTTGGTGATTTATAATGATTTGTTTAAAATCTGAAAGTCCCCTGAGGCACCCTGTACTAGATTACTTACATTGTTTATAAAATTTTACTGAAGGGTAGTTTGCACCTGATTTAACTTGTTACACAGACCAGTGCAGTACAATACCCCTTGGTAAACTCACACCTTGAGTTTCCTGAGAACAAAATCACTTGTATGTATCTAGGTAGTTCAAAATCCCAAGACTGAAGTGCATTCTGTGCAAAGGACCCAGGGAACAATGCCTGGAAGTTTTTCAACTTTTCTGTGTTTGCCTGCACTTTCTTTCTCATGTTGTAGCACATCTTTTACCATTAGTGAAGCCTATGTGAGTATATCTTGTGAATTCTCAGCAATTATCTGACCCTGTATAATTTCTTCACATTGTAAGTTAACAACCATATTATACTGCTCTGTTCACAAATAGTGTAGAGTATGGTCTGAGAACCAAGAGGTGAAACCGAGTGATGAGCTTACTCATAAGTGAGGCTTCCTTATGGAAGAGTAACTATTTCTTTCTTAGGTAATTCAATAAATATTATCGAGGACATTTATAACAGACACTGTCATACAATGTCATGCAATGAGGATATTGCGGTGAAGAAGGGCACACAGTTCTGCACTCATAAAACTTGCAGTCTAATGGGAGAGTAGATATTAAACAACATATTATTTGAGAACTATTATAATAAGTGCCACAAACATATTACATTTATTATTTATTATGCTCATTTGCATTACCAATAATCATTGAAAATGAATTTTTAACCTTTTCTAGGCTACACACAATATGTACATGTATTCATATTATTTAATATATTCTATTATGAAATTTGGAATACATGATACTTAGGCTTCAGAAGTTTTTCTGTAAATGATTAACAGCTCTAAGCATGTTTTGAGGAGTTATTAGTGAAAGTGCTACATTGATTTTTGAGTTTACTAGCCTTTTCAGTCATCTTCAGAAGGAGAAAACATCACAGGTAATGATGAAAAAATGTGAATTTAGTCTAGAAATGAAATATTTGTATATTAAGCAAGGCATTGCATATGCTCAAACAAGCAGCCTCAGCATAGCTTTAATCTCTTCTTTAAGGGAAGTTTATGATCATAATACAAATCAACTTTATTTTTATATGAGCAATTTAAACAGAATGAAGGAAATTATTCTGACCTTTGGAACAATATGGTTTCTACTCTTTACTTAGGCTTCTCTGGTTTTATTTCTTGCTAAGTGACCCAGTGATACAAAGATAACAGTGCGATTTATTCTTTTTATTATATAACATTTCGTATTGCATAGAGATATTATCATTGAAAAAATTGGGTTGTACCTCCAGATGCAATAACAAAATGACAGCTTTTATGATGAGCTTCTTACCACACTCCTGGGTCTGTTATTCTTGTCCTTGGGTTACTGGAAACTGAAAACTGCACAATTATATTCATAAGTAGTAGTCCTTGTTTATTAGATATTTCTGCTTCTGGCTTTATTCTAATCTGCTTGTCAGTCATAATTGCCAACAATTTATTGAGACAAATGATAGCCTGTCACATTATTTGGAACCATATAATAAGATAGCTGTAGCATTAGTTGGAAAGATCCAATTCAAATGGCTCAGTTATATGACTGTAAATTACAGTGGAAGTTCAAATTGCTTATGGCCACTGGAAGTTCCTCTCATTTAACATTCAACCTGCCATTTGCATTATTTTGACTTAAAAATACAAGATAGCCCCATGACATGACATTTGTTGGAATTGTGTATAAAGCTATTTGGAAATTACATGATGGGTTCAAGTAATTTTAATATGAAATCCCTAGCTTAGCTAAAAATAAATTATCTACCCCTTCATTACTGCATTTTAGACATGAACACATTGTTTTATGACAGCTCTGTAAAAGTGAAGGAAATAAAATATGTTTCAAAACTGCAACAATTGAGAGAGCAGAGGTAATTAGAAAGCCTACCAGGGATTTAAAATGTGACTATTTTCATGGCCTTCAGCCATCCCCAAAGTCGTTAATGACGAAGAAAAAAAATCTTTGAAGTTGACTCACTGTCAGTAAGTGAGCAGTCCCTGATTTAAAAGACTATAAATATTTCTATGCTCCCACAATGCAAAATTTTCTCAAAAAATAAATTACCTTAAGAAGATGCTTAACCATTATACACTTCTATGAGGTTGCCCCAACATCTACCTAATCCTAGTTATTCAAATACTTGACAACTGTTTAAAAAAAATAGTATTCGATTGAATTCCAAAAGCACCTGCATACATAGTTTGTTCAGTTACTTCTGAATAGTTTATATATTTTCATTTATTTTAAGAGCTTTGTCCCCTTGTTTCATTTTCTAAAGTTCAATGATTGTTATTGTGATTGATAAATGCCATGCATTCTATTTTTACCTGCCACTTTAAGAGAAATTGTATTTCTCTCCACAAAGTAATTCTCTGAAATACCCAATACTTAAACATCACCATTTTTCTCATTAAAGGTGAAGATATGACCATCTAGGTTGGGAAGTGTGAGCAGAATTACATGTGAAGACATTTAAGCATCCTAAGGCTTAACTGTGAACCCATGCTTTGGAGAAACAAAATAGAAACATTTCTTACTTGGGGTGATTCATAAGATTGGGGAGGGAAATACATTAAAATTTCTGGAATTTTAGTAACTGCTAGGGAAAAAATAAAAATCATATGCAAAGAAATACTTCAAGAAGCATATGGTACACTCTCATAGGTAGATATAAATTGCCTCATATTCAAAAATATTTGTTCTCTATTATAATATAAATGAGAGAAAAGTTTTGGGAAGGACAGGATATGGCTGTTGAGTACTATCAAGATTTGTGCGAGTCACACAGACATAGAGAACAGACTTGTGGTTGCCAAGGTGGAGGGGGAGGGGAGGGAGGGATGAACTGGGAGTTTGGGATTAGCAGATGCAAACTGCAATATTATATACAGAATGGATAAACAAGGTCCTACTGTATAGCACAGGGAACTATATCCAATATCCTGAGATAACCCATAATGGGAAAGAATATAGAAAAGAATGTGTGTGTTGCGTGTGTAATATAGATATATATATATATATATATATATATATATATATATATATATATACACACCAGAGTCACTTTGCTGTACAGTAGAAATTAACACAACATTGTAAATCAACTATACTTCAATAAAATAAATTTTTTTTAAAAAAAAGGAAAAAAAGATTTGTGTGACTCAGAAGTCCTTGAAGATTTCTGAGTTTGTTTGGAAACTGCAAATTCTAGAACGAATACTAAAAATTCCACTATAAATACAAAATTAACATCAAATTCCCATAAAAAGATAAATGCACTTTTGAATATCTGTCATTTTTAATTTGCTTTTATCTCTGCACTTCTCTGTTGGTCAAAAGAGTAAAATTTTGAGTGTGATAAATTAAGGTAGTAAATTAACATACTTAAAGTCAAAATTTTATGAAGTAATAACATTGACTTACAGTAGAAACGCATTAATACATGCAAGCCCTTATAGGTAAAATTCACTAATTAAGTCATTGATTTTTCAAGTTCTTTGGTTTGGGCTATGTGCAAGAAAGAGCTAACCTAGCAGGCTTGAGACTGCTATCCTTAGAAAGGCTGTTTATAAGATTTGCCCTTGGCTGGCACCTGGCAACTTGGATTTTAGGAGGCAATGAAAAAATCAAATGAGTGAACTTAGGCCAGTGGTTCTCAAACTTTAGTGTGCATAAGAATCAACTGGAGATCCAATTAAAATGCAGATTCTGATTAAGTCTGAGGTAGGGCCTGATACTCTGCATTTCTAACAAGTTCCCAGGAGATATTGACATTGCTGATTCAAGACACTGAGTAACAAGAACTTAAGACAATCAATTCCACTTCTGGAATAGCGAGGGAGGCTGAGTTGATAGAATGAGGCTGGTAATGAATTGTTACATTTTTAAATTTATGACCTATTCTCCTAACACACTGCCAAATTTATTATAACAAAGCTGTATTTCCAATACAAATAACGACAAATAAAGTACATAGGAAAACTGGATAAGTTGACTTAGGTCTTTGCTATAGTAGTACTTAATGCTTAAAACAATGATGTCAGGAAGGTGTGACTCAAGAACATTTATTTCTGATACCAAGAGAGGAGACTGTCTCTCAGTGATTTTTATAATTCAAAATAGAGCACCAATAGGAAGTTCTTTTAAAAATAATAAACTACTGGATAAAATAGGGGCATAAAAATGAGTATACAGTTAAGGAGACACTAATATACAAGGATATATGATTAGCAACAAATGGTGAAATATAGAACTAAAACCAAATAGCTATGGGAATTAAGTTTAAAAAATTACTGAAAATCTTATGAATAATAGCAATGTGATATAATGTAACTAAGAAAGATTAGGAGACAGGGAAAAGAAGAAATTTAACTTTGATGAATTTATAATTTTTATAGTGGCAAATGTATATGTGAATATTAAAATGATAGTCTTTTAATTATTCAATACATTTAACATTTTTATTAACTTTAGAGAATATTTTTAGAAACAATGTAACTTATTAAGAAATGCTTACGTTAAGTTCAGCAGTTACTTCAGGTTCCACTCATATGTATTTAATATAATAAACTATATATAGATCATTTGTTTTTTTGATAATAAACATTCTAACACTGTAAGGTGACTTTTTTTTAATTTGTTTTTTTGTTTTATTTGCGGTACGTGGGCCTCTCACCGCTGTGGCCTCTCCCGCCATGGAGCACAGGCTCCGGACGCGCAGGCTTAGCGGCCATGGCTCAGGGGCCCAGCCGCTCCGCGGCATGTGGGATCTTCCCGGACCGGGGCATGAACCCGTGTCCCCTGCATCGGCAGGAGGACTCCCAACCACTGCGCCACCAGGGAAGCCCAAGGTGACATATTTTAGTTTTGATCTGTGTTTCCCTGTTGATTAGTGATACTGAGCACCTTTTCATGTACTCGGCCATTTGTCATATGCTTGTTGCAAATATATTCTCCTGTTCCATAGGTTGTTTTTTCATTTTGTTCATGGTTTCCTTTGCTAAACAGACACTATTTAGTCTGATATAGTCCTACTTGTTTATGTTGCTTTTGTTGCCTTTGCTTTGGGTGTCAAATTTAAAAAAATTATTGCCAAGACCAATGTCAAGGACCTTACTCCCTATGTTTTAAGAGTTTTATAGCTTCAGTTCAAGAAGATAAGAGATAAAAAGTGCTGGCAAGGATGTGGAGGAAAAGGAACCTGTACACTGTTGGTCGGAATGTAAACTGATAGAGACGCTGTGGAAAACAGTATGAAGGGCTCTCCAGAAACTAAAAATAGAACAATCATATGATCCAGCAATCCCACTTCTGGATATATACCCAAAGGCAACAAAATCATTATCTTGAATAGATATCTGTACTTATGTTCATTGCAGCATTATGCACAATAGCCAATGTGTGGAAGCAATCTAAGTGTCCATCAACAGATGAATGGATCAAAAAAATGTTGTATATGTGTACAATGGAATATTATTTAGCCTTAAAAAAGAAGGAAATTCTGTCATTTGCAACAATATGGATGAAACAGGAGGGCATTATGCTAAATGAAATAAGCCAGACAAAGAAAGACAAATACTGCATGGTATCACTTATTTGTGGAATCTTTAAAAAAAAAAAAAAAAGTTTAAACAGAGAGCAAAAACGTGGTTACCAAGGGGTGGAGGGTTGGGGGAAATGTGGAGCATTCAGTAAAAGTATACAGACTTTTAGTTATAAGATGAATAAGGTCTGAGAATCTAATGTATATAATGGTGACTATAGTTGATACCCCTGTATTGTATAATTGAAATTTGCTGAGAAAAAAATTTTTTTAAAAGGTAAGTGTGTGAGGTGGTGGATGTATTAATTAACTCGATGGGGGAATCCTTTTACAACATATATATATATATATATATATATATATGTATATATATTTGCAATATATATCAAATTATCACATGTATACTTGAAATATCTAATAATTTTATCTGTCAGACTTCAATAACTGAAAAGTATATATATTTATACAAAAATTATATATAAATCATATTTATATAAAGTATAATTTTGATAATATATATTGTTTTAAGTATAAAACATCCTTTAAAAAATTTTTTATTGAAATACACTTGATTGTTGATTTACAAAGTTGTGTTAGTTTTGGGTATACAGCAAAGTGATCTAGTTATACATATATATATTCTTTTTTACATTCTTTTTATATTTATTACAGTATAATTTCTACAATATATATTTTGAATATAAAGCATCTTTCAAATTCATAAAAGAAGATTTTACATGAAAATTCTAGAGTTGAGCCCAATTCTAGATTTTCTAATTCAATATGTTAGAGTGGAGGTCAGATACTTTGATTTAAAACAAATCCCTAGGTAAAGCTCTTGCTGTTGGCCCAGGTACCATAGTTTTCAAACTGGTATTATCAGACTATTGTAAAGTGTTTAATAGTTAGAATTGTGGAGTATATCTGGCATAGATTAAAATTCATCACTTAAAATCTTTGGCAAATTAATTAAACTATTTTTCTCCTGTATCCTTATTAATACACTGCTGCTTGGTAATATTAATACCTCTATGTAGGGCTTGTTGAAAAGTTAAGAAAGACAGTAAATATTAAACAGATCAGAATTGTGTGCATAATACTTACTCAACTAAAGAAACCTTTAAAATTTATTGATTTTAAATAATATGCACTGAATGCTGCCTGGCATGATGTTCTTAAATGCTATTGAAGGTCATTTGGCAGTATCAAGATTTAGATTTTGTCATCATTTTTAAACTTTCTTCTTTGTTTTCTTTAGTTTGTTTTTTACAACTTTCTGTATAAGTGGTATATAGTAAATTAGACATACTTTAAATTATTTACATTGATAAATTTTAACTTATGTGTACATCACTAAAATCAGCACCCCATCACCCCCCCCAAAATTTCATTTTACCACTTTATAAGGGCTATTTACTGCCCTCTAGCTTCCTATCCCCATCCACACTGATCTGCATTTTCCAGAATTGTGTATAAATTGAATTATGCATGTGTACTCTTTTTTGTCATGTGTGTTATTTTTATCTGCCTTCTTTCATGCAGTATAATTATTTTGAGATTCATCCATACTATGGTAGTTGTTTATTTCTTTTTATTGTTGGGTAGTATTCCATTGTATAAATATACAATTTGTTTATCAATTCTCTAGCTTTTGAATATTTGGGTTGTTTCCAGGTTTTCACTATTACAAATAAATCTTCTATAAATATTCATGTTTCAGTCTTTGTGGGAAGACATTTGTAATTCTTTTGGGTAAATTGTAGAGAGGAATGACTGGATTATATGTCTAACATTTTAAGCAATTTCCAAGCTGTTTCCCAAAGTGGTATTTTATATTCCCACCAGCAATGCATGAGAGTCCTAGTTACTCCACAACATTTTTTACACTTGGTCAGGTCAGTGTTTTTAATTTGAGCCATTTTGGTGTGTGTACTCATATCTCTTGCAGTTTTATTTCCTTAATGACAGATGATGTTAAATATGTCCTGTTGTGCTTATTTTCCCTCTGTCTTAGTCTGCTTGGGCAGTTAACAAGACATCATAGACCAGGTGGCTTAAACAACAGGAATTTATTTTTCATAGTTCTGGAAATTGGGAAGTCCAAGATCAAGGTGCCAACTGATTTGGTGTCCAGTGAGAGCTCTCTTCTTGGGGTGCAGAAAATCACCTTTTGCTGTGTCCTCACATGGCAGGGAGAGAGGGAGTGAGCTCTCTGTTCTCCTCTTACAAAAAGAACACTAATTCTAATAGATCAGGGTTCCATTTTATGATCTAATTTAACCTTAGTTATTTCCTTATTCCAAATACAGCCACACTGGGAGGTAAGGCTTCAACATATGAATTTTGCAGGGGACACAGTTCAGTCCATAGCACCTTCCATATAATTTCCTTGGTGAAATACCTACTCAAATTCTGTGCCTATTTTTATTGTGTTTATTTTCTAATTACTCAATTATAAGACCTCTTCATATATTCTTGATACAAACCCTATGTCATATATGAGTTTTGCAAATGTTTTCTTTGAGGTTGTGGCTTCTCTTCTTATTTTTTCAGTGGTCTCTTTGGAAGACCAAAAAAAAATTTTTTTTGATTAACAATCTACTGAATTTTTCTTTTATAAATCCTATCTTTTTGGTATATATTTAAGAAATCTTTTCCAAACCTAAGGTTTCTAAGATTTGTTCTTGTATTTTCTCCTAGAAATTTTGTAGTTTTAAAATCTTATATAGAGTCCTATGATTGATTATGAGTCAGTTTCTGTATTTGTGTGAAAGAGGTAATTATGGAAGTTTTGTTTTGCACAGATCAAAATAATTTGATTGGATTATCTTTCCCATTGAATCAATTTCACATCTTTCTCAAAAATCAGCTGACTTTTATATATAGTTCTATTCTGTTCCATTGATGTTTCATTTAATATGTGACCCACACAATTTTTATTACTATAGCTTTATAACTGTTGACATAAGGTAGCTTTTTTTTTTTTTTTTGGATGGGAATTACCTTTATTTTTTACATCTTTATTGGAGTAAAATTGCTTTACAATCGTGTGTTACTTTCTGCTTTATAACAAAGTGAATCAGTTATACATATACATATGTTCCCATATCTCTTCCCTCTTGCATATCCCTCCCTCCAACCCCTCTAGGTGGTCACAAAGCACCGAGCTGATCTCTCTGTGCTATGCGGCTGCTTCCCACTGGCTGTCTACCTTATGTTTGGTAGTGTATATACATTCATGCCTCTCTCTTGCTTTGTCACAGCTTACCCTTCCTGTGCCCCATATCCTCAAGTCCATTCTCTACTAGGTCTGTGTCTTTATTCCTGTCTTACCCCTAGGTTCTTCATGATATTTTTTTTCTTAAATTCCATATATGTGTTAGCCTATGGTATTTTTCTTTCTCTTTCTGACTTACTTCACTCTGTATGACAGACTCTGGGTCTATCCACCTCATTACAAATAGCTCAATGTCGTTTCTTTTTATGGCTGAGTAATAGTCCATTGTATATATGTGCCACATCTTCTTTATCCATTCATCCGATGATGGATACTTAGGTTGTTTCCATCTCTGGGCTATTGTAAATAGAGCTGCAATGAACATTTTGGTACATGACTCTTTGAATTATGGTTTTCTCAGGGTGTATGCCCAGTAGTGGGATTGCTGGGTCATATGGTAGTTCTATTTGTAGTTTTTTAAGGAACCTCCATACTGTTCTCTAGAGTGGCTGTATCGATTTACATTCCCACCAACAGTGCAAGAGGGTTCCCTTTTCTCCACACCCTCTCCAGCATTTATTGTTTCTAGATTTTTTGATGATGGCCATTCTGACTGGTGTGAGATGATATCTCACTGTAGTTTTGATTTGCATTCCACTAATGATTAATGATGAGCATTCTTTCATGTGTTTGTTGGCAGTCTGTATATCTTCTTTGGAGAAATGTCTGTTTAGGTCTTCTGCCCATTTTTGGATTGGGTTGTTTTTTCTTTTTTGTTATTGAGCTGCATGAGCTGCTTATAAATTTTGGATTTTAATCCTTTGTCAGTTGCTTCATTTGCAAATATTTTCTCCTATTCTGAGGGTTGTCTTTTGGTCTTGTTTATGGTTTCCTTTGCTGTGCAAAAGCTTTTAAGTTTCATTAGGTCCCATTTGTTTTGTTTTTATTTCCATTTCTCTAGGAGGTGGGTCAAAAAGGATCTTGCTGTGATTTATGTCATAGAGTGTTCTGCCTGTGTTTTCCTCTAAGAGTTTGATAGTGTCTGGCCTTACATTTAGGTCTTTAATCCATTTTGAGCTTATTCTTGTGTATGGTGTTAGGGAGTGATCTAATCTCATACGTTTACATGTACCTGTCCAATTTTCCAAGCACCAATTATTGAAGAGGCTGTCCTTTCTCCACTGTACATTCCTGCCTCCTTATCAAAGATAAGGTGACCATATGTGCGTGGGTTTATCTCTGGGCTTTCTATCCTGTTCCGTTGATCTGTCTTTCTGTTTTGGTGCCAGTACCGTACTGTCTTGATTACTGTAGCTTTGTAGTATAGTCTGAAGTCAGGGAGCCTGATTCCTCCAGCTCCGTTTTTTGTTCTCAAGATTGCTTTGGCTATTTGGGGTCTTTTGTGTTTCCATACAAATTGTGAAATTTTTTGTTCTAGTTCTGTGAAAACTGCCAGTGGTAGTTTGATAGTGATTGCATTGAATCTGTAGATTGCTTTGCGTAGTAGAGTCATTTTCACAATGTTGATCCTTCCAATCCAAGAACATGGTATATCTCTACATCTTTTCTATCATCTTTAATTTCTTTCATCAGTGTCTTATAATTTTCTGCATAATGGTCTTTTGTCTCCTTAGGTAGGTTTATTCCTAGGTATTTTACTCTTTTTGTTGCAGTGGTAAATGGGAGTGTTTTCTTGATTTCACTTTCAGATTTTTCATCATTAGTGTATAGGAATGTGAGAGATTTCTGTGCATTAATTTTGTATCCTGCTACTTTACCAAATTCATTGATTAGCTCTAGTAGTTTTCTGGTAGCATCTTTAGGATTCTCTATGTATAGTATGTCATCTGCAAACAGTGACAGATTTACTTCTTCTTTTCCAATTTGGATTCCTTTCATTTCCTTTTCTTCTCTGATTGTTGTAGCTAAAACTTCCAAAACTATGTTGAATAAGACTGGTGAGAGTGGGCAACCTTGTCGTTTTTCCTGATCTTAGTGGAAAAGCTTTCAGTTTTTCACCATTGAGGACGATGTTGGCTGTTGGTTTGTCATATATGGCCTTTATTATGTTGAGGAAAGTTCCCTCTATGCCTACTTTCTGCAGGGTTTTTATCATAAATGGATGTTGAATTTTGTCGAAAGCTTTCTCTGCATCTATTGAGATGATCGTATGGTTTTTCTCCTTTAATTTGTTAATAGGTGTATTACATTGATTGATTTGCGTTTATTGAAGAATCCTTGCATTCCTGGAATAAACACCACTTGATCATGGTGTATGATCCTTTTAATGTGCTGTTGGATTCTGTTTGCTAGTATTTTGTTGAGGATTTTTGCATCTATGTTCATCAGTGATATTGGCCTGTCGTTTTCTGTCTTTGTGACATCCTTGTCTGGTTTTGGTATCAGGGTGATGGTGGCCTCGTAGAAGGAGTTTGGGAGTGTTCCTCCCTCTGCTATATTTTTGAAGAGTTTGAGAAGGATAGGTGTTAGCTCTTCTCTAAATGTTTGATAGAATTTGTCTGTGAAGCTATCTGGTCCTGGGCTTTTGTTTGTTGGAAGATTTTTAATCACAGTTTCAATTTCAGTGCTTGTGATTGGTCTGTTCATATTTTCTATTTCTTCCTGATTCAGTCTTGGCATGTTGTGCATTTCTAAGAATTTGTCCATTTCTTCCAGGTTGTCCATTTTATTGGCATAGGGTTGCTTGTAGTAATCTCTCATGATCTTTTGTATTTCTGCAGTGTCAGTTGTTAATTCTCCTTTTTCATTACTAATTCTATTGATTTGAGCCTTCTCTCTTTTTTTCTTGATGAGTCTGGCTAATGGTTGATCAATTCTGTTTATCTTCTCAAAAAACCAGCTTTTAGTTTTATTGATCTTTGCTATCGTTTCCTTCATCTCTTTTTCATTTATTTCTGATCAGATTTTTATGATTTCTTTCCTTCTACTAACTTTGGGGGTTTTTTGTTCATCTTTCTCTAATTGCTTTAGGTCCTAGGTTAGGTTGTTTATTCAAGATGTTTCCTGTTTCTTAAGGTAGGATTGTATTGCTATAAACTTCCCTCTTAGAACTGCTTTTGCTGCATCCCATAGATTTAGGGTTGTCGTGTCTACATTGTCATTTGTTTCTAGGTATTTTTTTATTTCCTCTTTGATTTCTTCAGTGATCACTTCGTTATTAAGTAGTGTATTGTTTAGCCTCCATGTGTTGTATTTTTTAATAGATCTTTTCCTGTAATTGATATCTAGTCTCATAGCGTTGTGGCCGGAAAAGATACATGATACAATTTCAGTTTTCTTAAATTTACCAAGGCTTGATTTGTGACCCAAGATATGATCTATCCTGGAGAATGTTCCATGAGCACTTGAGAAGAAAGTGTATTCTGTTGTTTTTGGATGGAGTGTCCTATAAATATCAATTAAGTCCATCTTGTTTAATGTATCATTTAAAGCTTGTGTTTCCTTATTTATTTTCATTTTGGATGATCTGTCCATTGGTGAAAGTGGGGTGTTAAAGTCCCCTACTATGAATGTGTTACTGTCGATTTCCCCTTTTATGGCTGCTAGTTTTTGCCTTATGTATTGAGGTGCTCCTATGTTGGGTGCATAAATATTTACAATTGTTATATCTTCTTCTTGGATCGATCCCTTGATCATTATGTAGTGTCCTTCTTTGTCTCTTCTGATAGTCCTTATTTTAAAGTCTATTTTGTCTGATATGAGAATTGCTACTCCAGCTTTCTTTTGGTTTCCATTTGCATGGAATATCTTTTTCCATCCCCTTACTTTCAGTCTGTATGTGTCTCTAGGTCTGAAGTGGGTCTCTTGTAGACAGCATATATATGGGTCTTGTTTTTGTATCCATTCAGCCAATCTGTGTCTTTTGGTGGGAGCATTTAGTCCATTTACATTTAAGGTAATTATCGATATGTATGTTCCTATTCCCATTTTCTAAATTGTTTTGGGTTCGTTATTATAGGACTTTTCCTTCTCTTGTGTTTTTGTCTAGAGAAGTTCCTTTAGCATTTGTTGTAAAGCTGGTTTGGTGGTGCTGAACTCTCTCAGCTTTTGCTTGTCTGTAAAGGTTTTAATTTCTCCATCAAATCTGAATGTGATCCTTGCTGGGTAGAGTAATCTTGGTTGTAGGTTTTTCTCCTTCATCACTTTAAATATGTCCTGCCAGTCCCTTCTGGCTTGCAGAGTTTCTGCTGAAAGATCAACTGTTAACCTTATGGGGGATTCCCTTGTGTGTTACTGTTGTTTTTCCCTTGCTGCTTTTAATATGTTTTCTTTGTATTTAATTTTTGACAGTTTGATTAATATGTGTCTTGGCGTATTTCTCCTTGAATTTATCCTGTATGGGACTCTCTGTGCTTCCTGGACTTGATTAACTATTTCCTTTCCCATATTAGGGAAGTTTTCAACTATAATCTCTTCAAATATTTTCTCAGTCCCTTTCTTTTTCTCTTCTTCTGGAACCCCTGTAATTCGAATGTTGGTGCATTTAATGTTGTCCCAGAGGTCTCTGAGACTGTCCTCAGTTCTTTTCATTCTTTTTTCTTTATTCTGCTCTGCAGTAGTTATTTCCACTATTTTATCTTCCAGGTCACTTATCCGTTCTTCTGCCTCAGTTTTTCTGCTATTGATCCCATCTAGAGTATTTTTAATTTCATTTATTGTGTTGTTCATCGTTGTTTGTTTCATCTTTAGTTCTTCTAGGTCCTTGTTAAATGTTTGTTGCATTTTTTCTATTCTATTTCCAGGATTTTGGATCATCTTTACTATCATTATTCTGAATTCTTTTTCAGGCAGACTGCCTATTTCCTCTTCATTTGTTAGGTCTGGTGGGTTTTTATCTTGCTCGTAAATCTGCTGTGTGTTTTTCTGTCTTCTCATTTTGCTTATCTTACTGTGTTTGGGGTCTCCTTTTTGCAGGCTGCAGGCTCGTAGTTCCCATTGTTTTTGGTGTCTGTCCCCAGTGGCTAAGGTTGGTTCTGTGGGTTGTGTAGGCTTCCTGGTGGAGGGGACTAGTGCCTGTGTTCTGGTGGATGAGGCTGGATCTTGTCTTTCTGGTGGGCAGGTCCACCTCTGGTGGTGTGTTTTGGGGTGTCTGTGGCCTTATTATTATTTTAGGCAGCCTCTCTGCTAATGGGTGGGGTTGTTTTCCTGTCTTGATATTTGTTTGGCATAGGATATCCAGCACTGTAGCTTGCTGGTCATTGAGTGAAGCTGGGTGCTGGTGTTGAGATGGAGATCTCTGGGAGATTTTCCCCATTTGATATTATGTGGAGCTGGGAGGTCTCTTATGGACCAGTGTCCTGAAGTTGGCTCTCCCACCTCAGAGGCACAGCACTGACTCCTGGCTAGAGCACCAAGAGCCTTTCATCCACACGGCTCAGAATAAAAGGGAGAAAAAGTAGAAAGAAAGAATTAGTAGAAGTAGAAAGAAAGAAGGAAGGAAGGAAGGAAGGAAGGAAGGAAAAAGAAAGGAAGAAAGAAAGAAAGAAAGAAAGAAAGAAAGAAAGAAAGAAAAAGGAGGGAGGGAGGGAGGGTGGGAGGAAGAAAGGAAGGAGGGATGGAAGAAAAAAGAAAGAAAGAAGATAAAGTAAAATAAAGTAAATTAAGATAAAATAAAGTTATTAAAATAAAAAATAATTATTAAGAAAAAAATAATTAAAAAAAAAACAATTGACAGATAGAACCCTAGGACAAATGGTGGAAGCAAAGCTGTACCGACAGCATGTCACACAGAAGCATACACATACACACTCACAAAAAGAGGAAAAGAGGAAAAAAATCACAAATCTTGCTCTCAAAGTCCACCTCCTTAATTTGGGATGATTCGTTGTCTATTCATATATTCCACAGATGCAGGGTACATCAAGTTGATTGTGGAGCTTTAATCCACTGCTTCTGAGGCTGCTGGGAGAGATATCCCTTTCTCTTCTTTGGTCTCACAGTTCCCAGGGGCTCCGCTTTGGATTTGGCCCTGCCTCTGCGTGTAGGTCGCCGGAGGGCGTCTGTTCTTCGCTCAGACAGGACGGGGCTAAAGGAGCCACTGATTCGGGGGCTCTGGCTCACTCAGGCTGAGGGGAGGGAGGGGCACGGAGTGCGGGGCGCGCCTGCGGTGGCAGAGGCTGACATGACATTGCACCAGCCTGAGGTGCGCCGTGCGTTCTTCTGGGGGAGTTGTCCCTGTATCCAGGGACCCTGGCAGTGGCAGGCTGCACAGGCTCCCCGGTAGTGGGGTGTGGATAGTGACCTGTGCTTGCACACAGCCTTCTTGGTGGCGGCAGCAGCAGCTTTAGCATCTCATGCCCGTCTCTGGGGTCCGTGCTTTTAGTCACAGCTCGCGCCCGTCTCTGGAGCACCTTTAAGCAGCGCTCTTAATCCCCTCTCCTCGTGCACCAGGAAAGGAAGTGGGAAGAAAAAGTCTCTTGCTTCTTCGGCAGGTCCAGACTTTTCCCTGGACTCCCTCCTGGCCAGCCATGGCGCACTAACCCCCTGCAGGCTGTGTTCACACTGCCAACCCCAGTCCTCTCCCGGTGCTCCGACCGAAGCCCGAGCCTCAACTCCCAGCCCCGCCCGCCCCAGCGGGTGAGCAGACAAGCCTCTCGGGCTGGTGAGTGTCGGTCGGCACCGATCCTCTGTGTGGGATTCTCTCTGCTTTGCCCTCCGCACTCCTGTTGCTGTGCTCTCCTCCGCGGCTCTGAAGCTTTCCCCCTCCACCACCTGCAGTCTCCGCCCGCAAAGGGGCTTCCTTTGTGTGTGGAAACCTTTCCTCCTTCACAGCTCCCTCCCACTGGTGCAGGTCCTGTCCCTATCCTTTTTTCTCTGTTTATTCTGTTTTTTTTCCCTACCCAGGTACATGGGGGGTTTCTTGCCTTTTGGGAGGTCTGAGGTCTTCTGCCAGAGTTCAGTAGGTGTTCTGTCAGAGTTGTTCCACGTGTAGATGTATTTCTGGTGTATCTGTGGGGAGGAAGGTGATCTCCGCGTCTTACTCTTCTGCCCTCTTCCTGGAAGCCTCCTAAGGTAGCTTTTTTTAAAGTGCTCCAACATTTTTCGTTTTTTTCAAAGTTGGGTTAGCTGTCTATGACTTTTGCATTTCAAAGTAAAATTTAAAAGAAGCTTGTCAATTTATTTTTCAGAAATGTCCACTGTAATTTTGATTAGAATTGCATTGAATCTATAGGTCGATTGTCGGGGAATTAACATCTTAATAATATTGAGTTTTTTGATCTCTGAGCATGCATCTCTCCCTTTATTTAGATCTTATTTAATTTCTCTCTATGATGCCTGTACTTTTCAGTAAACAAGCCTTGCACATCTTTTGTCAAATTTCTTCCCATGTATTTCATATTTTGTATGTATGAAAATATGTATTATTTTAATTCAAGTATTTTTAAATTTAATTTCTGAGTATTTTTAATTTAATTTCTTATAAGTATTTTTTAATTTAATTTCTGATTGCTCATTACTATAAGATAGAAATATGATTGACTTTGTAAATTGATCTTAGATGCTGCAGCCTTACCAAACTCAGTTAATTCTAGGAGCTAATACTCTTGTTCTGCCTAACTCTTTTCATTTTGGTCTCTTGGGATGCTTAGCTCTGGAATCTGCCAGGCTCTGCTTTAGTTTTCCTTCCTGGGGCCAGCACGTGGAAAGTCTCTCTAAGCAATTAGCTGTAGTAATCATAGGGCTCACCTCCTTTGTTTCTTGCCCTTTGTTTAATATCCAGTGTCTAACAATCCATTGTTTCATGAATTTTGATCATTTTTTGTTTGTTTCAGGCAGGAAACTAAACATGATCTCTGGAGCTCCACCTTGGTTGGAATCATGAGTCTACGACATTTACATTTAATAGAATTATTGATTTAAATCTATCATCTTGTTCTTGTTTTCTGTTTTCAGAATCTGTTCTTTGTTTCCTTTTTAATATTTTTCTGACTTTAAATAAGTGCATTTTAAATAATTCCATTTATCTCCTCTGTTGATTTATCAGTTTTAACTCTTTGGCTTTTTTATTATAGTGGTTGATTTGGTGTTTATATCTGTGATTGCAAACTTTTTCTGTAAAGGACCAAATAGTACATAAATGCTCATTTTCCACTCCTATAGACTCTGTCGTAACTACTTAGCTCTGCTGCTGTAGCATGAACGAAGTCGTAGATAGTAAAGAATGGGCATAACTGTAATTTGATAAAATTTTATTTGTAAAATTAGGTGATGGACTGGATATGCCAACATCTGGATTATACCTTACATCTTGATCTTAACCACAGTCTACCTTCAAGTGATCATGTGTCACTTCATATGTAGTATGAGAATCTCAAAAAGTATACTTTCCTTTCTCTCCTCCCAGCAATTTTGCCATACATTTTACTATTAGAAATATATATTAGAAAGTCCAGATTTTGTATGTTGTAAAAATATTTATACCAGCATAATTTATGAAAAATTTCTGTTATAAAATTCAAGATTGATAGGTTTTATCTCTCAGTAATTTAAAGATATTGCTCTACTGTCTTTTCCTTGCATTTCTTGATTTTGACAAGACATCTGTTGTCATATTTATCTTTGTTAGTCTGTACATACAGTATCCTTACTGTTTTTTGACAATTTGATTGTCATGTGCTTGGTTGAAGTTTGCTGAGATTCTCAGATCTGTGGATATAGAGTTTTTGTCACATTTCAAAAAATCCCATCCATTTTTTTTCTGTCTCACAGCTCACTGGTACTCTATTCTCTTTTTTCAAATTTTTTTTGTGTCTATGCTTCATTCTGGATACTGCTTACTGTCATGTCTTAAAAGTAACTAAACTTTTCTTTTGCATTGCCTAGTCTGTCATTGATACACTCAATGTATTTTTCATCTTAGACCTTGCAGTTTTCTTCTCTTGAAGTTTAGATTTGGTCTTTTTAAATATCTTTCTTCACTCTACCTAAATGTCTGAACATATGTAATACCTTTATAACTGTTTTAACATCATTCTTTGCTACTGCATCTGTTCTGGGTTGGTTTTGATGGACTGATTTCTTTCTTCTTGTTTGATCATGCTTCCCTCCTCCTTTATATGTCTGGTAAGTCTAGCTTGTGTGGTAGGCAGATCTTAAAATGACTCCCAAAGATCTCTGCCTCCATAACTCACATTCTTTCATATTTCCCTCCCACTGTGTGTGCTGGCCATGTGACTAGCTTCTGACAAACAGAATATGAAAAAAGTGATAGAATGTCACTTAAGTTATGAGAGGTTGCAGCATCCACCTTGCGAGCCGACTCTATTGCCTTGCTAGCTTGCATGCTTTGAAGAAGCAAACTGCAATGTTGGAGAGGTCCATGTGACAAGAAATTGAGGGCAGCGTCTGGTCAACAGACAGTGAGGAACTAAGGCGACCAGTTCAACATTTGCCTGCAAGGTACTGTATTGAATCATGCCAATAACTATGTGAGGTTGGAAATCCATTGTTTCTTAGTTGAGCCTTAATATAACCAGAACCTGGCAGATAACTTCTTAGCCTGTGAAAGATCCTGAAATAGAGTCCCTAGCCAATCCACGCTCAGATTCCTGATGCACAGAAACCATTTTTAGCCACTGAATTTGTCACACTGTTTAGGCAGTAATAGATAATTAAGTTTTCATGGCAGACTATGTGAAATTGACCTTTTCTGATATGGTATTCCTGTGAATATTCTTGGGATTTGTTCTTGAGTTGCTGTTAAGTTTCTTAGAAAAAGCTTGATACTTCTGGGTCTTGCTTTTATGATTTGTTGGGTGGGACCAGGGCAGTGCTCAGTCTAGGACTGTATATTCCCTAGTACTGAGTCAAGACCATTCTTAGTAGTCTACTAAATGCCCTGTGAATCACAGATTTTTCCTGTCTGGCTGGTGGTAAAAGGAATTAGTTCCACCACTTTGTGATCACCTTTAGGTAGTACTTTCTCCAGCCTCAGAGTTCTCCTCACATATATGTGTACCTCAGTATTCAGCTGAACAGTTGAGGGTGACTCTCAAGTATTGGATAAATGCTTCATCTAAATTATACCTCAGGTGCATAGATTTTGAGTCATGCTTTGTGGAGGCTCACAAAGGTCCCCAGAGGGATTGAACCACAGTTACCACAGGAATTACTTGCTCAAACTGTATATTAGCTTTATATTCTTCCCTTTTTCAGTTCCCCATTAAACTACCAGTGATTCCTGAGATTGCCTCCCAATTTGCTCTCAAATTGTGTCCAGCGTCTTTTTATGAGAGAGTCTAACCTAAGATTCTGTTAGGTTAGATTCTGTTATGTTATTGTTATGTTATCAGAAATGATCATTGTTTTACTCAACCATTGTGTGTTTAAATTTGTCACAGCCCTATTATTTTATTTGCTCACCATTCCTTTTCATATCTAAGGCTTTCTATTAGGATCTCTTTCTTTTCCCACTTTCCCATACAGTATATTCCTGAGATATGTGTTTTTTTCTTCCAGTTTTATTGAGATATAATTGACATACAGCACTGTATAAGTTTAAGATGTACAGCGTAATTATTTCACTTACATACATCATAAAGTGATTAATACAATGATAAATAAGTTTAGTGAGCATCCCTCACCTCATATCAATACAAAATAAAAGAAATAGAAAAAATATTTTTTCCTTGTAATAAGAACTCTTAGGATTTACTCTCTTTAACATTCATATATAACATGCATGCCTCTGATAACCAAAAATCTGATCTCTTTATCTATGAGTTTGTTTGTTTTTGAAGTATAATTGACCTATAATACTATGTTAGTTCATGGAGCACAACATAGTGATTCGATATTTCTATACATTACAAAATGATCACCATGATATTTATTTTCTCTCTGTCACCATACAAAGATATTACGTTATCATTAACTACCTACACTGTACATTTCATACCCGCGACTCATTTATTTTGTAACTGAAAGTTTGCATCTTGGTCTTCCTGAATTTGACAATAGATGCCTCTTGTCAATTCTGAAACATTCTTAGAGTTATCTCTTTGGATATTACCACTTTTTTATGCTTCTTATCTCTTTCTGAAATTCCAATTATAATGATGTAAATCTCACACTGTTTTCATATTGAAGCTCACATTCTTTAGAGATTTATAAGAGAAAATTCTTTGAGACTGGTTTTAAAGTATGCTCCTCTAGAGAGTATTTCTGTTTGCTTCTGCTGGGTGTCTAGAGTACTGCCAACCTGGAACCACTTTCAGCAATGTACTCAGCTTGGAGATTTGGGGATTTCATTGGTAGCATTATTTCAGTCCCAAAATTACATGAGCGGTAGTCTGTGGTTACAAATTCAAGAGAAGATACACATTTTACACACACTATTAAAACTAAGTCAGGCAAGTTACCTTAGAGTCTTCTTTTTGGCACCTGTTTGTTCTCATTCATCTTTTCAATGAAGGTGTGGTCCTTAATCGTTTCTATCTTTCTGCAGGTTTCTGTTTATAAACTTCTCATATCCATACCTCCTGCCTTGCATGATCAGTTAAAATTAAATATCTGGATTATTGGTCATCAGGAGTTACTTTTGTTTTCATAGCCCCTAAAAGAATTGTGATAAGTTGTAGATCTATTATATCTAAAATTTTTCAACCTAAATTTTAAATTGTTTTGAAATACACAACCTCTTGTGTATTAATATTGAAATTTCAGAGTAAAATTGTTACTTCACTCTTTTTTTTTTTTTTTTTTTTTTTTTTTTTTTTTTTGGGGCCCCTTTTTTTTTTTTTTTTTTTTTTTTTTTGGTATGCGGGCCTCTCACTTTGTGGCCTCTCCCGTTGCGGAGCACAGGCTCCGGACGCGCAGGCTCAGCGGCTGGCTCATGGGCCCAGCCGCTCCGTGGCATGTGGGATCTTCCCAGACTGGGGCACAAACCCGTATCCCCTGCATCGACAGGCAGAAGCCCTCCTTCACTCTTTTAAATGTTTTCAATAGAACCTAAGTAAGTTAATACCCACTATTATCAACATAAAATATATTGTAATGTTATATTTCAACATTCATAAATCTTACATTGTTTTCTATGCTAACATGGTCCCATGTGTAGCCCCACATGTTGTACAAAGATTCTACAAGCTATGGTGTAAGTTAGCAACAGATTTTATTTGGGGGAAGCCAGCAAGGCTAAAGCCAGCCAAAGAGAAGGCATGAACCCCTATGCTCCCGTTGTCCCATGAGAGGGTAGGGTGCCCTGCTGGACATGCAGTATGGATTGTATTCCAGTGGATGGTCATTCTCCTCCATTTTTCTCCTTAAAGCTATGGAAAATGTGAGAGCAATCTTATAAGTGAAGAGTCACATGAATATCCTGCACACCTACAGGTCTGGATTTGAATGACAGCATTTTACAGAAACTATTTGGAATACCAGGTGCTCATCATCGGGAAGCCTTGAGGTCAGTGGGAAATTGTAGACCCCTCTAGTGGTGGAAAAGCCACTGGTCCCATTGGAAACTCATTTTTAATATAGCCTTTCCTTCTGAGAAAAGGAAAGAATCCAATTTAGCTCATGAACCAAGCAATCCTGCATGAAGTACCTTGGATTATTTTCAGTCAACCAGGCGCCTTCCTTCATCAACTCATATTTGCATGGCATTTCCTACACAAGAAATTTATTCTATTATGCTATATTTTATGCATGAACTTTTTTTGTGGCTCTATCATATTTCTCAAGTAAATTATATTTATAAATGGAAGTTGATTTTTCAATTCCTATAAAGCTCTAAATGTTAACAAGGTTTCTTTGTATTAAATTGCTATATAATTATTAATAGTACATAATTGATTAAGACATGAAAAATAAAATTTTACTGGAAATGTATTACTTAATGAGATGGATAGGTCTCTTAAAAATTAATTCATGTACCCATAGATGAATGACACTTATTGCTAAAATAAAGCAAGCTTCAATGGAAATTAACAGCAAAGAAGAGCGAGTAGATGGTCTACCAATAAATTCGGGGCTTACAAAACAGGCATTAATGATTGTTGTTAAGTAGATTATTAACAGTAGAATTCTCAACATATTCCAAGTAGATTAATATAAAACAAATAAGTACATGAAATGCACAAATAATTAGGCATATAATTAGTTGCCTAGTGATAGTGAGCAGATAAGCATCCAAGTATAAATAACGCCTAAGTATTTTTCAGTGTCCACTAACCTATTGCCAAAAGTGAATGAAAATGACCCTCGTATAAGCTTCAATAATTGTTTAACCTAACTTATCTCTGATATCTGTTCTTGGAATCAAAGATATAACTTTGATATGTCAAAAAATGACTTCTATTTAAAATCATGTGAAAAAAGTAGCTGAGGCAGTTCTTTGATTACAGAGACTATGCAGAGCAGATTATTTTGAATTGTTCTTTTAAAATGTTTGTGTTTTGAATCTTTTTTTTTCTTTTTCTTTCTTCTATTTCCTTTATCTTCCTTTTTTTAACCACTTCAGATTTTTTTATACATAGACAATGTAATTCAGTAAAATTTAGGTTAAAATTTTGATTTTTAACTTTTTGGGGGACTGGGGGAGTGGGAAAATTATATTAGGAAGGACAGGAGCGGAAACTAGAAATAGCAACGCTGCTGCAAACTTTGACCACAGACATATTCTCAGACAGATGAATTTTAGGAAAAAGTACAGATGGAAGTTAATGTGAAAATGATTTGTTTAAAGCTGCTGTCTGTGCCCACATCAACTAGAAAGTCCTAGTGTAATCTGGAAGCATACACTGAGGTTTGAAGACCTCTGCTCTGAGCCCCCAGGATCATAGAGACAAAAGGCTACAGTGCACTCCAAACTTCATTTAGTAATTTGCATTTGTACCTTCTTGTCTGTTTTTGGTCTCTAAGGATTTCCCTTACTTTCCTGCCACATAGGCATGTTAGTGTTCATTAAGAAAGTTAAAAATGTGAGTATATACTTTTTAAAACTTTGGGTGGTTTTTTTTTTTTAAATCTTTATTGGAGTATAATTGCTTTACAATGGTGTGTTAATTTCTGCTTTATAACAAAGTGAATCAGTTATACATATACATATGTTCCCATATCTCTTCCCTCTTGCATCTCCCTCCCTCCCACTCTCCCTATCCCACCCCTCCAGGCGGTCACAAAGCACCTAGCTGATCTCCCTGTGCTATGCGGCTGCTTCCCACTAGCTATCTACCTTACGTTTGGTAGTGTATATATGTCCATGCCTCTCTCTCGCTTTGTCACAGCTTACCCTTCCCCCTCCCCATATCCTCAAGTCCATTCTCTGGTAGGTCTGTGTCTTTATTTCTGTCTTACCCCTAGTTTCTTCATGACCTTTTTTTTGTTTGTTTTGTTTTATTATTTTCCATCATTTTATTCAGTCTTATCTCAAGTCAGTTTAACTTTGAATAAGGTGGAAGGAACATAGGGGGATTCAAAAGATGAATAGTGAGGGTTTGGAAGTGCCTCTATGGGGAATGAGAAAGGGAGTTGACTAAGGACAAATGAACCCGGCTGAGTGTTGGGAACCCAGATGAACCAGTGAGTTGGGTCATCATACATTTGTTATGTTGTTAGAAGATTAACAGTAATAATATATTATGTGCTAAGCAATGTCCTAAACATTTTACAATAATAATTTTAGAATAACATTTTACTTAATACTCAAAGCTATCTGTGAGGCAAATATTATTAATTCCATCTTACATGTGAGGTAACTGAGGCTAAATGACTTATTCAAGTTCACACAGATAGTGAGTGGCAGTGTCAGAATTACCAGGCAGCCCTTTTTGGCTCCATAGTTGGATCATTTAATAACCATAGTAGCCTAGCTCTAGAGGAACTGAGCTTACAGGTTTCGACATACTTTATCTCAACTGCAAAATTACTCAGCCAGAGGGCAAGCCCATCACTCTTTGAATGTAAAATGTGAGTGGCCCTGTTGGGGGTGAGAGGGGCAGGAGGAGTCCAAGGTGATCTCCCGTGTCCACCCAGCTCAAACACTCTGATCCTATCCTATAGCAAATATGCTCAAACAGAGCTTCCACTTGGAATTACAGAACAAAACACAACAGCCTGTGTGGAGTGCCTCTGATGCCTTGTATTTGTATAGGGCAGTCTTCTTTGCAATTCTTTCCAATTCAAACCAAGAATCTAAGCCTGACAGCTAATAATTTGTTCTCAACTACATTTTACCTTTTACCATCCTTGGCTATCAAATTTTCTTATTCTATACAAATTTCCTGCACTTTGTCCCTGCTTTTTAGCATTTTTGTAATCATGGTAGCTAGCCTTTAAGTTTTCTTGACCCCTTGCAGACTCATCTCAATCAGAATTGGCAAATGGATTGCTGAAAGCCACTGTTTAGCCTGATTGGAGAATAGGGCCCTACCTGCCTGCAGACAACTCCTTGCTGGGTATTTCCCAAGTCTAGCACATTTCCTGCTTGGATATATGTTATTTTTTTGTTTTTTTAACATCTTTATTGGAGTATAATTGCTTTACAATGGTGTGTTATCTGCTTTATAACAAAGTGAATCAGCTATATGTATACATATATCCCCATATCATTTTCCTCTTGCGTCTGCCTCCCACCCTCCCTATCCCACCCCTCTGTGTGGTCACAAAGCACCGAGCTGATCTCCCTGTATTATGCAGCTGCTTCCCACTAGCTATTTTACATTTTGTAGTATATATAATTCCATACCACTCTCTCACTGTGTCCGAGCATACCCTTCCCCCTCCCCGTGTCCTCAAGTCCATTCTCTACATCTGTGTCTTTATTCCTCTACTGCCCCTAAGTTCTTCAGAAACAATTTTTTTTTTTTTTTAGATTCCATATATATGTGTTAGCATACGGTATTTGTTTTTCTCTTTCTGACTTACTTCACTCTGTATGACAGACTCTAGGTCCATCCACCTCACTACAAATAACTCAATTTTGTTTCTTTTTATGACTGAGTAATATTCTGTTGTATATATGTGCCACATCTTCTTTATCCATTCATCTGTCAATGGACACTTAGGTTGCTTCCACGTCCTGGCTATTGTAAATAGAGCTGCAATGAACATTGTGGTACATGCCCAGTAGTGGGATTGCTGGTGGTAATGTAGTTCTATTTTTAGTTTTTTGAGGAGCGTCCATACTGTTCTCCGTAGTGGCTGTATCAATTTACATTCCCACCAACAGTGCAAGAGGGTTCCCTTTTCTCCACACCCTCTCCAGCATTTATTGTTTGTAAATTTTTTGATGATGGCCATTCTGACTGGTGTGGGGTGATACCTCATTGTAGTTTTGATTTGCATTTCTCTAACGATTAGTGATGTTGAACATACTTTCATGAGTTTGTTGGCAATCTGTATATCTTCTTTGGAGAAATGTCTATTTAGATCTTCTGCTCATTTTTGGATTGGGTTGTTTGTTTTTTTTTGATAGTGAGCTGCATTAAGCTGCTAGTAGATTAATCCATTGTCAGTTGCTTCATTGGTAAATATTTTCTCCCATTCTGAGGGTTGTATTTTCGTCTCTTTTATGGTTTCCTTTGCTGTGCAAAAGCTTTTAAGTTTCATTAGGTCCCATTTGTTTATTTTTGTTTTTATTTCCATTTCTGTAGGAGGTGGGTCAAAAAGGATCTTGCTGTGGTTTATGTCATAGAGTGTTCTGCCTATGTTTTCCTCTAAGAGCTTTATAGTGTCTGGCCTTACGTTTAGGTCTTAATCCATTTTGAGTTTATTTTTGTGTATGGTGTTAGGGAGTGTTCTAATTTCATTCTTTTACATGTAGCAGTCCAGTTTTCCCAGCACCACTTATTGAAGAGGCTGTCTTTTCTCCATTGTATATTCTTGCCTCCTTTATCAAAAATAAGATGACCATATGTGTGTGGGTTTATCTCTGGGCTTTCTATCCTGTTCCATTGATCTATATTTCTGTTTTTGTACCAGTACAATACTGTCTTGATTAATGTAGTTTTGTAGTATAGTCTGAAGTCCAGGAGTCCAATTCCTCCAGCTCTGTTTTTCTTTCTCATGATTGCTGTGGCTGTTTGGGGTCTTTTGCGTTTTCATACAAATTGTGAAAATTTTTGCTCGACTTCTGTGAAAAAGTCCATTCGTAGTTTGATAGGGATTGCATTGAATCTGTAGATTGCTTTGGGTAGTAGAGTCATTTTCACAATGTTGAGTCTTCCAATCCAAGAACATGCTATATCTCTCCATGTGTTTCTATCATCTTAAATTTCTTTCATCAGTGTCTTACAGTTTTCTGCATACAGGTCTTTTGTCTCCTTAGTTCAGTTTATTCCTAGGTATTTTAATTCTTTTCTGTTGCAATGGTACATGGTAGTGTTTCCTTAATTTTTCTTTCAGATTTTTCATCATTAGTGTATAGGAATGTGAGAGATTTCTGTGCATTAATTTTGTATCTTGCTACTTTACTAAAGTCATTGATTGGCTCTAGTAGTTTTCTGGTAGAGTCTTTAGGATTCTCTATGTATAGTATCATGTCATCTGCAAACAGTGAAAACTTTACTTCTTCTTTTCCGATTTGGATTCCTTTTATTTCTTTTTCTTCTCTGATTTCTGTGACTAAAACTTCCAAAGTTATGTTGAATAATAGTGGTGAGAGTGGACAACTTTGTCTTGTTACTGATCTTAGAGGAAATGGTTTCAGTTTTTCATGATGAGAATGATGTTGGCTGTTGGTTTGTCATATATGGCCTTTATTATGTTGAGGTAGGTTCTCTCTATGCCTACTCTCTGGAGGATTTTTATCATAAATAAGTGTGGAATTTTGTTGAACACTTTTTCTGCATCTATTGAGATGATCACATGGTCCATCTCCTTCTATTTTTAATATGGTGTATCACATTGATTGATCTGTGTATATTGAGGAATCCTTGCATTCCTGGGATAAACCCCACTTGATCAGGGTGTATGATTCTTTTAATGTGCTGTTGGATTCTGTTTGCTAGTATTTTGTTCAGGATTTTTGCATCTAAGTTCATCAGTGATATTGGCCTGTAATTTTCTTTCTTTGTGACATCCTTGTCTGGTTTTGGTATCAGGGTGATGGTTACCTCATAGACTGAGTTTGGGAGTGATCCTCCCTCTGCTGTATTTTTGAAGAGTTTGAGAAGGATAAGTGTTAGCTCTTCTCTAAATTTTTGATAGAATTCGCAAGTGAAGCCATCTGTTAGTGGGCTTTTGTTTGTTGGAAGATTTTTAATCACAGTCTCAATTTCAGTCCTTGTGATTGGTCTGTTTATATTTTCTCTTTCTTCCTGGTCCAGTCTTAGAAGGTTGTGCTTTTCTAAGAATTTGTCCATTTCTTCCAGGTTGTCCATTTTATTGGCATAGAGTTGCTTGTAGTAATCTCTCATGATGCTTTGTATTTCTCCAGTGTCAGTTGGTACTTCTCCTTTTTCATTTCTAATTCTATTGATTTGAGTCTTCATCCTTTTTCTCTTGATGAGTCTAGCTAATGGTTTATCAATTTTGTTTATCTTCTCAAAGAAGCAGCTTTTACTCTTATTGATGTTTGTTATTGTTTCCTTCAATTATTTTGTATTTATTTCTGCTCTGATCTTTATGATTTCTGTCCTTCTGCTAACTTTGGGGCTTTTTTGTTCTTCTTTCTCTAATTGCTTTAGGTGTAAGGTCAGGTTGTTTATTTGAGATGTTTCTTGATTCTTGAGATAGGACTGTATTGCTATAAACTTCCCTCATAAAACTACTTTGGCTGCATCGCATAGGTTTTGGGTCATCGTGTTTTCATTGTCATTTGTTTCTAGCTATTTTTTCAATTCCTCTTTGATTTCTTCAGTGATGTCTTGGTTATTTAGTAGTGTATTGCTTAGTCTCCATGTGTTTGTATTTTTTACAGACTTTTTCCTGTAATTGATATGTAGTCTCAGAGTGTTGTGGTCGGAAAAGGTACTTGATGTGATTTCAATTTTCTTAAATTTACCAAGGCTTGTTTTGTTTGTGACCCAAGATATGATCTATCCTGGAGAATGTTCCATGAGCTCTTGAGAAGAAACTGTATTTTGTTGTTTGTTTTTGGATGGAATGTCCTATAAATATCAATTAAGTGTATCTTGTTTAATGTATCATTTAAAGCTTGTGTTTCCTTATTTATTTTCATTTTGGATGATCTGTCTATTGGTGAAAGTGGGGTGTTACAGTCCCCTACTATGATTGTGTTACTGTCGATTTCCCCTTTTATGGCTGTTAGCATTTGCCTTATGTATTGAGGTGTGCCTATGTTGGGTGCATAAATATTTACAATTGTGATATCTTCTAAGTTTGATCCCTTGATCATTATGTAGGGTCCTTCTTTGTCTCCTGTAGTAGTCTTTATTTTAAAGTCTATTTTGTCTGATATGAGAATTGTTACTCCAGCTTTCTTTTGATTTCCATTTGCATGGAATATCTTTTTCCATCCCCTCACTTTCAGTCTGTATGTGTCTGTAGGTCTGAAGTGGGTGTCTTGTAGACAGCATATATATGGGTCTTGTTTTTTGTATCCATTCAGCCAGTCTATGTCTTTTGGTTGGAGCATTTAATCCATTTACATTTAAGGTAATTATCAATATGTTGGTTCCTATTACCCTTTTCTTAATTGTTTTGGGTATATTATTGTAGGTCTTTTCCTTCTCTTGTGTTTCTTGCCTTGAGAAGTTCCTTTAGCATTTGTTGTAAAGCTGGTTTGGTGGTGCTGAATTCTCTTAGCTTTTGCTTGTCTGTAAAGGTTTTAATTTCTCTGTCGAACCTGAATGAGATCCTTGCTGGGTAGAGTAATCTTTGTTGTAGGTTTTTCCCTTTCATCACTTTAAATATGTCCTTCCACTCCATTCTGGCTTGCAGAGTTTCTGCTTAAAGATCAGCTGTTTGTTAACCTTATGGGGATTCCCTTGTATGTTATTTGTTCTTTTTCCCTTGCTGCTTTTAATATTTTTTCTTTGTATTTAACTTTTGATAGTTTGATTAATATGTATCTTGGTGTGTTTCTTCTTGGATTTTTCCTGTATGGGACTCTCTGCACTTCCTGGACTTGATTGACAATTTCTTTTCCCAGTTCCAACTATAATCTCTTCAAATATTTTCTCAGTCCCTTTCTTTTTCTCTTCTTCTCTGGGACCCTTATAATTCGAATGTTGGTGCATTTGATGTTGTCCCAGAGGTCTCTGAGACTGTCCTCAATTCTTTTCATTCTTTTTTCTTTATTCTTCTCTGCAGTAGTTATTTCCACTGTTTTATCTTCCAGGTCACTTATCTGTTTTCCTGCCTCTGATTCCTTCTACAGAATTTTTAGTTTCATTTATTGTGTTGTTCATCATTGTTTGTTTGCTGTTTAGTTCTTCTAGGTGCTTGTTAAACATTTTGTTTCTCCATTCTATTTCCAAGAGTTCAGATCATCTTTACTATCATTACTCTGAATTCTTTTCCAGGTAGACTGCCTATTTCCTCCTCATTTGTTTGGTCTGGTGGGTTTTTACCTTGTTCCTTCATCTGCTGTGTGTTTCCCTGTCTACTCATTTTGCTTAACTTACTGTGTTTGGTGTCTCCTTTTCGCAGGCTACAGGTTTGTAGTTCCTGTTGTTTTTGGTGTCTTCCCCCAGTGGCTAAGGTTGGTTCGGTGGGTTGTGTAGGCTTCTTGGTGAAGGGGACTAGTCCCTCTGTTCTGGTGGATGAGGCTGGGTCTTGTCTTTCTAGTGGGCAGGGCCATGTCAGGTGGTGTGTTTTGCAGTGTCTGTGGCCTTATGATTTTAGGCAGCATCTCTGCTAATGGGTGGGGTTGTGTTCCTGCCTGGCTAGTTGTTTGGCATAGGGTGTCCAGCCCTGTAGCTAGGCAGTCGTTGAGTGGAGCTGGGTCTTAGCGTTGAGGTGGAGATCTCTGGGAGAGCTTTCACCATTTGATATTATGTGGAGCTGGGAGGTCTCTGGTGGACCAATGTCCTGAACTCGGCTCTCCCACCTCAGAGGCAAAGGCCTGACACCAAGCTGGAACACCAAGACCCTGTCAGCCACATGGCTCAGAAGAAAATGGAGCAAAAAAAGAAAGAAAAAATAAATAAAATAAAATTTATTAAAATTAAAAATTAGAAAGTAATAAAAAATGAAGAAAAATAAAGAACAAAATAAATAGAGAAAGAAGAGAGCAACCGAAGCAAAAAACAAATCCAGCAATGATAAAAAGTGCTAAAAACTAAACTATACTAAAAAAAAAAAAAAAAAAAGCCAGAAAAAGCTCTAGGGCAAATGGTAAACCAAAGCTGTACAGACAAAATCACACAAAGAGGCATACACATACACACAAAAAGAGAAAAAGGAAAGAGATTTCTATATCTATATGTTAAAAAAGAAAAAGGAGGAAGAGAGCAATCAATAAACAAATCTACCAGTGATAACAAACTCTAAATTCTACACTAAGATAAACATAAAACCGGAAACAAATTAGATGCAGAAAGCAAACCCTAATTCTACAGTTGCTCCCAAAGTCCACTGCCTCAATTTTGGGATGATTTGTTGTCTATTCAGGTATTCCACAGATGCAGGGTACATCAAGTTGATTGTGGAGATTTAATCTGCTGCTCCTGAGGCTGCTGCGAGAGATTTCCCTTTCTCTTCTTTGTTCACACAGCTCCTGGGGTTCACCTTGGATTTGGCCCTGCCTCTGTGTGTAGGTCACCTGAGGGCATCTGTTCCCACCCAGACAGGACGGGGTTAAGGTAGCAGCTGATTAGGGGGCTGTGGCTCCCTCAGGCCTAGGGGAGGGAGGGTTACGGAATGCGGGTGAGCCTGCAGCGGCAGAGGCCAGCATGACATTGCAACAGCCTGAGGTATGCCATGTGTTCTCCAGGGGAAATTGTCCCTGGATTATGGGACCCTGGCAGTGGTGGGCTACACAGGCTCCTGGTAGGGGAGGTGTGGATAGTGACCTGTGCTTTCACACAGGCTTCTTGGTGGCTGAAAGAGCAGCCTTAGCATTGCATGCCCATCTCTGGTGTCCACACTGATAGCCGCAGCTTGCGCCCATCTCCGGAGCTCGTTTAAGCGGTACTCTGAATCCCCTCTGCTCAAGCACCCCAAAACAATGGTCTCTTGCCTCTTAGGCAGTTCCAGACTTTTTCCCGGACTCGCTCCCGGATAGCTGTGGTGCACTAGCCCCCTTCAGGCTGTGTTCACGCAGCCCACCCCAGTCCTCTCCCTGGGATCCGACCTCCAAAGCCCAAGCCTCAGCTCCCAGCCCCCACCCCACCACCCCGCCGTGGGTGAACAGACAAGCCTCTTGGGCTGGTGAGTGCTGGTCAGCACGGATCCTCTGTGCGGGAATCTTTGGGCTTTGCCCTCTGCACCCCTATTACTGCGCTCTCTTCCATGGCTCCAAATCTTCCCCTCCGCCACCCACCGTCTCTGCCAGTGAAGGGGCTTCCTAGTGTGTGGAAACATTTTGTCCTTCACAGCTCCCTCCCAGAGGGACAGGTCCCATCCATATTCTTTTGTCTCTGTTTTTTCTTTTTTCCTTTGCCCTACCCAGGTACATGGGGAGTTTCTTGCCTTTTGGGAAGTCTGAGGCTCTGCCAGCATTCAGTAGTTGTTCTGTAGGCGTTGTTCCACATGTAGATGTACTTCTGATGTATTTGTGGGGAGGAAGGTGATCTCCACGTCTTACTCCTCCGCCGTCTTGAAGGTCTCCTTCGGAATTGTTTAAAATTAAGACATATCAATGGCAATTAAGAACTGTAATTTTTTAATGAATTAACGTGGAAAATGAGCCTCTTAACAACGTTTATTGCTTCAGGCTTTGGACGTTCCCTTCCATTATATCAGATTCTCTGGGCCACTAATCCCAATATTATACCTTGGAAATTTGTGTTTTCTCTCTAGCTTGTTAGGTAGCGCCCTCAATCATCTCCTTTTAGCTTGGTTCCTCAAAGAGTTTTGATTTGTACTGAATACAGGTCTGTGATTCTGACAGTCTTCATTTCTTTTTATATTTCATCCACTGCGCTTTTGCTAAATCTGCGTAAAAGTCGGGAGATACGAGTCTGGCCCAATTTTTGCCACTTACATATTTGTAACCTTGAACAAATCATGTAAACATTGTGAAGATTTTATAATGTGTAAAAAGGGTATAATAGCATCTAACAACAACTATGAAAAAATCAAATGAGAATGTATGTAGAAAAGTGTTTTGTAACTGCAAAATTCAAAGCACATATAATTATTATTATTTTTTTACAATGTTACCCTGCAGTGGCTTGCTAGCACTTCTTAACACTAATGCAATTGAGATTCATTTCACTTTTCTCCACTGCATCCTCAGACTCCTGATTTTTAGAGATTCTTCAGCATCACAGATTAAAGGAGATAGAGTAATATAAAACGTTCCAGAGCTTATATTAACACTTCCCATGTGTAAAACAGATAGCTAGTGGGAACTTGCTGCATAGCTCAGGGAGCTCAGCTTGGTGCTCTGTGGTGACCTAGATGGGTGGGATGGGGGTTGGGAGGATGGGAGAGAAGTCCAAGAGGGAGGGGATGTATGTATACATACAGCTGATTCACTTCGTTGTACAGAAGAAACACAACATTGTAAAGCAACTATATCCTTATAAAAAAACCAAACAAAAAACACTTCCCTGTAATAACTTCTTTTTTAAAAATCCTATGACTTGTAACAGAAATTTTGAGTTCCTATCCTCTATCAAACTAATTCTGCCACATGAAAATCCAGGACTCTATTTACAGCTGTAGGCCACTCTCATTGCATATATGATTTCCAAATGCTGCTTAACTGTAAGTGGCTGATTTTGCAGTCTTATTATTTGTGCCAGTTTTCAGTATCTCTTCCACATTCTTTCTACCATAGCATATGGCTTTGCATGGTCGATTCAGTAAATATTCATAATTATTCCACTGAGCTTTGGTGATGATGAATGTGTATGTTATTGGAGATAAATTGTGCAATCTGCAAGGAAAACAAAGATGAGTTTTTGCTTGGATATTTTTACTCATTTGGTGTTGGAGGCAGATGCTCTACTCCATAGAGAATCAGGGCATTGCTCTGGGGAGAGGGATGCTGAGCCAGTCACGTGCTTTTCTTCTTCCTTGTTTGTGCTTCATGACTGATTAGCATGCCTTCCCCAAACACTTCTGATATATGGATGTAACTACTTTCCATACAAGGTTATAAGAATGAGGTAATGCATGCAAAGGCTATTCTTTACCATAAGCAAAAACTGAACTATGAATGTAAACACTTCATGATATAAAACCAAAATATTTTAATATATCTTGATTAAATATTAGAAGGTGCTTTCTTGTGTTCCAACACAATGAACACTTAGTCAGACAAAGGCAGTAGCTGAAGTTGTATCAGCAACCAGTAAAGGGTTTCTTGTTTGTTTGTTTTTTACTTTTCCTCTGCTGGCTATCATCCTCAAAACTAATAGAGAAAATCATGAAACCTCTCCTTTCTGCGTTTTACAGTGGAATAAAATAGTTACAAATAGTTCCCAGGAAGTCAGAATTACTACTGTCAAAGAAAACCGCACGCCCAATTACCAGTATTTCATATTTCTGGACACAAGTAAATATGAAGTATGATCCAAATTCATTTGTGCATCAAGGCTGGAAATACACTGGGATTTTCTCTTCTGTGAAAAAATGATTCTTTATAAGAAAAAGGATGAAATGGTTTTAATGTGGATTTACTACTGCCATTGCTGTCTAGGTAAAGCTTAACATTTTACTTTTGAACCAAAAAGAAACCATCAAGTCACAGAAGTAGCGAGTGAGCCCTTTCGTACAAGCTTGAGGTCTGATTCAGTAGAAATATATCCACAAATTCTATGAACAGAGACATGAAGGTCTGAGTACACCGGATCTGCAGGTTCATAAGAAACTAGTAAAGCAAAAGGCAAAGAAAGAAAGAAGTATGCCTCCTCTTTGAACAACATTCTTTGGATTCTAGCAAAGTCATTACAAAACACCCAGAGTACATTCAGGCACAATATGATAATGCCCAGTCTTCACAGCTTGCTTTAGTTTATAAAAATGACTGCAACCCCATTTTGTTCCTGGAACTTCCAGAAAACAGTAAAACTTCTCCCTTGTTTTAATACTCACCAGCCACCCAGCTAAATGATTCCAGTAAATAGCAGTTATAATATACAGAATATTAGTATTTTGAGGGATGTAACTAAATATCTTTATATAGAAAGCTTAGTATAACTATCTTTTTATAAAGGCCTCTAAATAAGGCAACAAACAACTTTCCTCAGCAAGCCCATTCACATAGTCCTTTATCTTCCTTCGGAATCTCTTTTGCTAGGGCAGATGAAAGGAATTAGGGTATCTATGAAGGGAATGCAAAAGAAGGAAATGAAGAAGGAGGAAAAGTGGCCTCATTCACACTTCCTGGGCTCTTGGCCAGTAGCCATTGCTTAAGATTCTGCTGGAGGCATTCAGACTGTTTCTAAGCACTCATCTGACTTCTAATGGACAGTTGAAGTCCTACTCAAATAAAGTAATGATGACTGTGGTCCACAGGGGTGCCATTGCCATTTACCCCTTCTGTGTTTTTGCCTTTGTCTTTGACCTTAGAATGAACAATCCTCAGAGAGCTAGTATCTGCACTGACAATTGAAGCTGGAAGGTCTCTGCAGCACCCAAGGGTGCACTATCAGTTCACTCATTAAGCAATGGTGGCCTTGCTTTTAAATTAGGGAACTTTGTTCTTCTGAAAATAACTCACAAACAATTAAATTTTTTGTTTGTTTGTTTGTTTGCATACATTCAGGAAAAGAAAGCCTCCTTCAATTCTAAGGTACAGTATACTAGGAGATATTTCCTTGGTTCCCTGGGACTGAATTTAGCGACATTTTATATGGGAGAAGAGCCAAGGCATGAGTGTTCCATTAAAAAAGACGACAACAAATACATTTTGTGTGAGCAGAAATATCCCATGACGTACAGGGAAATGTTTATTCTCTCTCATTTTTCACTTATTCGTCATTGCCCCAACTTCTTTCAAAAATGATTCAGGTCAATTTGTAAAAAGACCCAAATGGAGTGGCACATGTCTTAAGTTGGGTTCCTCAGAAACAGATTTTGAGATGAATATTCATATTAAAGTGAAATATTAGAAAGTGTTCTCAAGAAAAAAAACAGTAGGAAAGAGGGAAATTGGGACTTGGAAAAGAACGAGGCCAAATAAAATCTATAAATATGTGTAGTTCTCCATTCCATATGAATTCAAACTACTTCTGATTCTCTTTCCTAATGAGTATTAAAGAGAACATACATTTGTAGATCAATGTGCATACCAAGTGCCAGAGGGCCTGTTGATATGTTCTGGTAAAGACACTACATCTAAAACAGCAGTGTGAGTAAATGGCCATAGAGTCCTTTGGGGGGAAAGATTGGAGGAATCACTACCATACACACTTAACATTGTATTATAGGGTCCTTCCTAATCCACATTCACATTCTCTCTTAATGTATGGGCTCTGTTTCTTGGAACTTCCTAGAAGTTAGTGTCCTATGTTTGTATTACAGTCATTCAGAGCCCCTTTTTTCCTAAAAGTTTAATGCTTAGTCTCAAATCTTGTTATACTCATTATCACTAAAGAGCCCATTTTCATAAATGTAACCTCTATCATTAACCCCTACGTGTATAGGATAGCTCACACTGAGCTTCTTTACAATGTCAGTGTTCCCCTCCCCTATCAAAGTGATCCTTATAGCCTTAGTGAAGGTAGTGTCTTCTGAGCTCTGTTAGAGAAAGAAGACAACTGAGGGAAGAGGTTGAGGTTATTGGGTTTTTCATAGTTGACGCATTAGAATAGCTGCCTCTCTTAGGCTACCTTTATATCCCTTCCATAACATTCTGCTAGGGCATTTCTGGCAACTCTGCTTAATTATTATTATTTTTTCTTCCACTTTTACTGAGATATAATTGACATACAGCATTGTATAAGTTTAAGGTGTACAGCATGATTATTTGACTTGCATACATCACAAAATGATACCACAGTAAGTTTAGTGAATATCCATCATCTCCTATAGATACAAAATTTTTTAAAAAAGAAAAATTATTTTTCATTGTGATGAGAACTCTTAGGATTTCCTCTCTTAACAACTTCATATATAACATGTAGCAGTGTTAATTATATTAATTATGTTGTACATTATATCCCTAGTACTTATTCATCATAACTGGAAATTTGTACTTTTTGCCTGCCTTCATCCAGTTCCCCCTCCCCCACTCCCTCTTCTGACAACAACAAATTGATCTATTTTTCTATGAGTTTGTTTGTTTGTGAAGTATAATATACCTACAACACTATATTAATTCCTGGTGCATAACATAGCAATTTGATATTTCTGTGCATTACAAAATGATCATGATAAGTCTACTTACCATCTGTCACCAAAGGTATTAAATTATTATGAACTATTCCCCACCCTGTATATTTAATACCTGTGTCTCATTTATTTTGTAACCTGAAGTTTGTACCACTTAATTTCCCTCACCTAACAGTGTTTCACTCTTAATATGAACCATTACTTTTTCTAAGCCTTGAAGAGTCATTCTAATTATAGTCAACTATTATAACTGGATCAGTAATGTCAAGGCTTGGTGGGTGGTAAGAGTGACAGAACTACAAAAAAGGCCAAATTTGGAGC
>NW_006781997.1:1714512-1722698 GCF_000442215.2 Lipotes vexillifer | reverse complement strand
AAAGAGTAGGACTCTGAGACTTGGGCTAGGGACATCTGAGAAGATTCCCTAAAGAACATTGAACTCCAGAACCCTCTTGGTCTGCGAAAATAAATTGCTATAGGATGTCAAGGATAGGGTAGGTCTGAGGACCATACAAAAGATTCAACTGTGGTGGATGCCTTGCAAACTGATAATTTTCTTAAGATCTGACATCCACCTCTTCTGGCTACTAAACTCAATAAGTAGGTCAAGCTGCCGCAAGGCCAGTTGGGAAAGATAGCCTTGCTATAAAGGAATAAAGGAATTACCGACGAAAGAGCTATAGGACCTGACTAATATGTGACAGAAAGAATGGCGGAGCATGCCTGAGAATGGATTTTGAGGGTGTATTTCTCATAGAGAAATAGGGAAGTAGGACCAGGAAGGGAGGGGGGGCAAGTGAAGTTGCATTATCAAACAAAGTCATGCTCAAGTTAACTCTGGCTCAATTTGAGAGAAGAACTGTGGAAACACTGAGGATTTAACCTCCAAATTGTCTGTTCAGAGGGGAAATGTATGGATTATTTATATCCCTATGTGCCTTAGGTATTGGTTAAAAGCTGTCCCTTTTAATCAAAAGGAATATATAAATCTCCAGGCAAATCTGGCTCTCTGTGGGCAAAGGTAAAGTGATTTCTAGCAGCCTGACCAAAAAATACTGATGTTGGCTTTTAAAACAGAAGCTGTATTGTGCATCATGCATAAAAAATTTTCTATGGATTCAAGTGTATATGCGCAGAACATTGACAGTATCAGCCAGAAAACCCTTTTTATTATGCTACATGGTTCATATAGAAAATTACTCCTTCATTTAGAGTGAGGTAAATTTCCATTACAAGTTGCAAGGGATGATCATAGGAATAATAAATACACTGTCAATTGGTTCTATAGGTGACAGTTTTAATCTATTTTCAGTGAAATGTGTGCTTTTGCAATTGTTTTGATGAGTTTGTGTTAAAATTAAGCCATTCATGATTTACAAGCAAAAGTGTTGGTGATTAGCACAAAAAATTGGGTCTTGGTATTGCAAGCTGCAGCTGTGGAATAGATTTTTTTGTTCTTCAATGTGAAGGTTTAAAACAATTATGGCCTCATTAATTCTATGCACTAACCTATTTAGTTAAAGGGTTTCTGAGAAGATTAGATGAGGAGTGAGGATAGACAAAGCCAGGGGTAAATTTCTTCAGGAAAAAAGAAAAGATGAATGAAGTAATCAAATTGGAAGATATGAGGCTTAGCGAATAGGCACGATTCCTTGTTAAATACTAAACAAAAGACACATTTAGTAGAAAATTAAACTATCCTTTCAACATGATGTGAAAACTTTTGTAGATTTCCAAAAATTTACACCCAATCACTAATCTCCAGTAGACAACATGATAGGCATGCATTTTCGAAAATTACATTATAGATCCATTTATTTTAGTTATGAGATTAACTTACATTGTATAATAGGGGAAAGAGAAAAAATAGGAATGAAATAAGAATGGCCACAGGAAGACTGTGTACTTCTGTTGTCTGAACCAAATTCATGTGCCTGATGCACAGTGAGGCCAAACAAACTGAAACATCGAAATTTGAAGAAGAGAAAGGTTTATTGCAAGAACCAAGCAAGGAGAATGAGAATGAGTGGCTTGTGCTCAAAAGCCTGAACTCCCCAATGTTTTGGGAGGAAGAGTTTTTATAGGCAAAATTTGAGGGGAGGTCTGCAGGGTGTGTGACTTTCCTCTGATTGGCTGGTGGTAAGGTAACAGGGTGGTGTTCCAAGAATCTCAGTCATCACCCTTCTGGTTCCAGCTAGTCTGGGGTCCACATGCTTGTGCTCAGCCTGAAGTTACAATCCTCCACCTGGGTGGGGTCTTAGTTCCTGTAGAAGCACTCAGAGACTCAGATGCACATCATATTGCTATGCACATCCTGAGGAGGAACCAGGACCCTGCCCCATCCCTGCACTATTGTTTTTGGCAGCCTTTCCTTTGTTTCTGCATTCCCTCACTCCTCTAATTAGTAACTGTTCTAATCTGCCCTTTGGAGCTCAGGGAAGGTCTAGGTGGCTGAAACCTTTTTTCCTACAAATAAGAAATGGGGGACATGGAAAGCCTTTTTGTCCGGGTGGGCCCCACAGGGTCCTACTCGGTTTCACCTCATACTTTCTGGTCTAAAAGGAATGAGGAAATATATGGAACAGATGAGTATATCTCCCAAAAAGCCTAGCTGGACCCCCTGCTGAAGTAGGTTTGCCCCAGTTGACCCATAGATGCACAGATAATAAAAATAAATGGTTGCTGTGGCAAGCCACTAAGATTTGGGATGGTTTGCTATTCCAATAGCAGACTAATACAATAAACCAGTCCCTTAAATATGAATATTCTGCCTTTTTTATACCCCCTATATGTTCTGATACTACAAAATTATATCAAGTATTTCCAGAAAAATCTTTATGGATCTCAAGGGCAGATCTGTTAGGGTCAGAAAAAATGAGGTCTAAATGAAAATAAATCATTGTTTTTGTGTTATTCAGGTTTAAGAAGAACCTGAATAAAACAAAAAGGTCATCATTGACCTCAAACATCATTCCACATCTCTGGAACTCAAAGCGAAATGCTGGAGAAGATGACCTGTAAAATTCCTTCAGTTTCAATATTCTATGATTAATTGCATTATGATTTTTGTTAAGACCTGCTATATGAGTAACATGGAGTCCAAGTCCCAGGGCATGATGCTAACTGTGGGAGACACAGTCCCCTCACCACCTATTCCATTCCCTCAATTTCACTTTAGTGAAACATGGGTGAATATATATATATATCAACTACTCAGAGATGTTTACCCTTTGCAGAAGTCATGGCTGCAATTCGTCAGAATAACACAGGCAGGTTGGTAAGAAAGAACAAGTTTCCATTCTGTATGAACATGAAGAAATATACAGGTAAGTTATGCAAACTAGCTCTGCTAACATCTGCAGAACAAACCACATCAAAAATGGGGAGTACTAAACATGGCACTATACTTAAAATATTTGTGAGTGCTTTCCCTTCCTCTGAGCAGTAGAGCCTGATCAGCCCAACATGTGAAGTAACTCATGTGTAAGGAACAAAGTGCAAAGATGAACTGTAGGTGATTCTGTGGGGCTGTTCTACACTCTGAAGTGAATACCCTGTTCCCTGTCTCTGCCGCCATCAGAATTAAATTATTCTGTCATTTTCTTCAACAGGGGTATGACTTGAAGGATGTCAAAAAGGCTCTTTCTCAAACTGTCTCTCTCACACTAGCTAAGAAAAATAGCTCAAATATCGCCACTAGTCCATTCCCAATATTTTCTGTAAATCACTTCTGGAAGGATGACATACTACATCACTTTGTAGCTATTGATATATTAGTGAAGATAAGTGTTCGTATTCCTAAAGTAGCATGTTAGTGAAGGTTTTCTTCTTTATCTCTGTCCTCCAAAATATAATTGTGCCTCGGTGACTACTAAATGAATTCAAATCCTTTTAGCTTCCCTTGATCCAAGATTAACTCCTTTGTGCCAGTTTATATTCAACCACCTTCCATGTCCAACCATCTTTCTATATGTATTAGTTCTAGATTCAAGTCAGACATAGTTCTGAGATTATAATTTACATTCTAAAGTATACATTTTTTTCTTTTGTATATATGAAAAATTTTCAAATAATTTCCACTTACTGTAGCATGTTAAGTGATATGAATTACCATCAGGGAAAATAATTCCAGGAAGGCGAAAAGAAAGTGAAAGATTGCGGGCTTCCCTGGTGGCGCAGTTGGTGAGAGTCCGCCTGCCAATGCAGGGGACATGGGTTCATGCCCCGGTCCGGGAAGATCCCACATGCCGCGGAGCAGCTAGGCTCGTGAGCCATGGCCGCTGAGCCTACGCGTCCGGAGCCTGTGCTCCGCAACGGGAGAGGCCACAACAGTGAGAGGCCCGCGTACCGCAAAAAAAAAAAAAAAAAAAGTGAAAGATTGCAATTTTATTATAGTGATAAGGGAAACATGTTGGAGTAAATGAAATTTGAGTAAAAATTTGAGATTGTGAGCCATATGTTTACATGGGAGAAGAACATGCCAGGAAGAATTAGTACAAATCAGAAAGACTCTGAGGCAAGCACCAGCCTTCTGTGTTTATGATTTGAGATGGAATGAGCAGAGGGGAGACTGCTAGGAGATGAGATCAGAGAGATGATGGACAGGTAATGTAGAACCTTGGAGGACACTGTAAAGAATTTACTTTCACTTCAAATGAGATAGAAGGCCTTGCAGGGTTTTGAACAGAATGATGTAATCTGTTTCAAGTTCCAACAAGATCATTCTGGCCACTGCCCTGGCCGTTGATCTACAAGAGCAAGGGCAGATGTCAGAGAACTTGTCTATTGCAGTGATCCAAGTGAGAGAAAATAGTGACATGGATGACAGAGTTGTTGAAAGCTGATCAAATTCTGCATAGATGTTGAATCTAAAACCAGTAAGTTTTTAGTCATATCAGATATGATTTGTGAATAAAGAGAAGCATGAAAGAGAAGAATCTGGGGCTTACAACGGGAAGGACAGAATTTCCATTAACATGAGAAGATAGTAAATAGAACAGGCACGAAGGGAGATAGCTGAAAGTTAGTTTTGAATGTGTTACATGTGAGATTTCTAATAGACCTTCAGATGAAAGTAGAATAAGAAGTTAAAATGCTAATCTGTAATTCAGCATAGAAATCCAGGCTAGATATGTGAATGTGGGAGATGTGACTACATAAATTATATTTAAAGCCTTAGACTGGATGAGATCACCAAGAGAATGAGTGTGTAGATGAAGAAGAAAAAAGCATTGATTTAAGGCAAAAGCCGCTTAAAGACCAACAAGATGAGGAATGATTAACAACTGCAGGATTTAGCAACATGGACATAAGTATCCTTATTAAACAGTTTTGATGGAGTAGTGGAGTCTAAATCCTGATTTTAGTAGGTGGAAAACACAATTTCAGGACTGAATCTAAAGAGGGCAAGTCCAGGCAAATTTTTTAGGAGTTTTGCTGTGAAGGAAAGAAGTGAAATATGAGGAGCTTTGGAATGAGGAGAGGTGTTTTGGGTTATTTTGTTTGTTTGTTTTAAAGATGGGAGAAATATGTTTGCATACTAAATAAGGATGATTCATCACAGAGTTAAAAATTTATGATATGGAAAAGAGAGGGTAGAATTAAAGGAGCTATGTCTTGAAAGGAGAGAAGAAATGGGGTCTTGTAAATAAGTGAAGTACTTGGCTACAGCTAGGACCGCAAATATTTAATTCGTATTAATAAATTAATTCATTTAATTCATATTAATGAGAGAAAACAAAGTTTACAACATAAGATTTAGGTAGAGAGGTAGTTTTGGTAGTCCCTACAGCATGAGGAAATTCTCTTCTATATTTTCTCAATTTAAGGGCAACCATATTTATATACAGGGGAAGAATTTGACATTTGAAGAGTGAGTATATGCAATCAAGGGAGAGGTGCAATGAACTAAAGCAGGGAAATGTAGTCTAATGCTGAGTCGTATTAAAGGTCCACTTGAGATGAATAGTCACAGATTTAGAGTGAGATCAGGCAATGTGGCTGCGTATTCTTCCCCCCAAAATGAGCTGCTAAATTTAGGTACGGAATAGGAGGAGAGGTTTATTTCAGTGCCATTTTTGTTTTGCCAAAAAGCAAGTACAAGGAAACAAGACAGAGAAGGGTGTGATTACGGTGACTGACCACGGAATTTAAGCTGGCCTAGCAGAGTAAGGAGGAATTAAAGACAGGAGGGAGATGAAGATAGTGGTTAGGAACAATGACAGGTAGGGCCTAGTGAAGAAGGATTGCCGGCCTCGGAGTATAAGAGAGCGTGAGAGAGACAGTTTGGAAGTGGTAGAAGAGTTGGACGCTGGAAAACTGACATTATGAAGGGTTTGCCACTGCAGGAAATGACAATTTTTAAGGGATGACCATGGAATAAGTAGTTGCATGAGGGTGGAGAACATGCTCATTGAAGAGAGGAGGTTGAGGGAGTGCAGGCCTGGAGTACTGGAGCTATTGCTCCATGGGTATTAATCACTAAGAATTAAGATAGCAAGATGAATGAAGAGAATGGCAGTGACCAGGAGCCAAAGGAGTGAGGGACTTGGGAGCTCAATGCAACAAGGCAGAGTAGCGCCAGCACAGTCGGATGACATGAGATTAGCAGCTGGGAGTTTTATTGAAAAGAGAAGAATGACTGGGAGGGAGCAACAATGAAAATCAGGAAGAACCTTCACCTGCCTCCTGGCCAAAGGATGCAGAGTACGAGAAGAAAACTACCTCCTTTTGAGAAGGCTCCAGGGAAAGCAGTGTCCGCAGGGAAGAATAACTGGAAGAAGGTGAGGGGAACTTTCAGAGATATGGTGGCACATATGGGGGAGTGGGTGGATTACTGATGACTGACAGTGAATTCAGAAAGCATAGAGGTAGGGCTTCAGGACCCGTGGAGACATAGAGGAAAGTGTTATCAAGGTGACACACAGAGTCAAATGGGCATTACAGTCCCCATAGCCAATGAAGTGACTGAGAAGATCTGTTACCTGATTTGTTCATCCTTATAGTCACCATAGAATGTCTTGATATTTTGCACTAATTGGTACTGATAGAGTTATTAGATATTAAAAAGTAGAGTTTCCCTTAGTCTAACTCCTTTATTTTTTAAAAAAATAATCTGAAGCCCAGAGAGAGATGCAGTACCTTGTTTGACTTCTTACAGATGCAACTCACTGAAATGGTACATCTTTCATGGAAACTTCCTCCCATCATTATTCACCAAACCAGAGTTAACCTCTGGCATGAACTCTCACAGAAGTGTATTTGTCCCTCTTTAGTATTCTGATCGCATCTTTCTTCTATAGTGGTTATCTATGCTTATTGAGAGAGGACTGTGCCTATTTCACTTCTGAAACCCCCATGTCATTTGACCAAGCACCTTGTTAATTCTCTTAAGAGATGCATATTTGCTAATGTGATTATGTACCAATGGACAACTGACTGAGAAAATGATCACATACATTTTGATTTAGAAAAGGTAGAGGAAAATTTGCACAGTATTAAAAAAGCAAGTTGATGGAAAACCAGAGATGACCTTATTGGGACTTTAAGAAAGCAAGAATAAAACCCATGTGTTCCTAAGGAATGGAGATTAGGGCTGAATCAAAAAGAAAGAGAATAGGCTAAAATAGCAGATTAAAAATGTCACAAAAGCCACTTAAATTTCACCAAAGTGTTGTCTTGTTCTTCAGAGGATCAGCCTGCCTGTAACAGCCAGAACTGTAAAATGAAGATATTTATACCTATTGAGGCCCTATTGAGACTGAGTTAACAATTCATGATGTTCTACTCCAAGAATGAAAAATTATGTAACCTCTATTCTTGCTTGCATAGCTTCATAGACAAATATCAGATATTTCTTTTCTATACATTTTCATGTGATACATCATAATTAGTATTATTAATTCTTTCCCAATATATGTGTGTATGTAAGGAAATACATTCAACAATAAAAATGGTTTTCTCTGGGTAAACACATTATAAATGATTTTTCTTACCCTTTTCTTTTTTTTAAGGCAGAGAACTGATTTACTACAATGGATATATTTTACTGTTAAAATCAGAAAAAAGAGTTATAAAATGAACATTCAATAAAATTTATTACAGAGAATATTTGTTCTCAACTACCCAACTCTGTAGGACATAACACAGTTTAGATATTAACTGATTTTTTCTGTAATCTCATGTTTGATTATGAGGATAAGATATACCTGAAAAGATCACTGGTGAGTTGTATAATTTGCTTGTTTGATTATAGGTGTTTTAACTAACAATGAATGTGAGGAAATACATTATTTTCTGAAAAAAATGTTTTCGTGATGTGAGAGGAGCTAAGAAAAATAAGACAATGCTTAGAAAGTGAATAACACTGGGCTTCCCAGGTGGCGCACTGGTGAGAGTCCGCCCTGCCGATGCAGGGGAGACGGGTTCGTGCCCCGGTCTGGGAGGATCCCACATGCCGCGGAGCGGCTGGGCCAGTGAGCCATGGCCGCTGAGCCTGCGCGTCCGGAGCCTGTGCTCCGCAACGGGAGAGGCCACAACAGCGAGAGGCCCGCGTACCACAAA
>NW_006781997.1:1654576-1714395 GCF_000442215.2 Lipotes vexillifer | reverse complement strand
CCAAAAAAAAAAAAAAAAAAAAAAAAAAAGAAAGTGAATAACACTGAATAACATTTAGAATGCAGTTTTAAAATAACACTTAGAAACTGAATAACACTGAGTAACACTTAGAAACTGAATAAGGGCTTTGCCCTTCATTCTGTAAATCATAAGAATGTGGAAGCTAGATGCAATTTGCATAATGAACAGTGAAGAAAAGGGAGGATATTAAATATTAATATTAAATATTAAGATTTTCCTTTCCTTCTTTATCTTTTTCATAGTCTCTTTAATATGAATGTATTTAAAGAACATCTCCCAATCAAGGAACTGTTAGCTTAGGTCAGATTTTAATCGATAAAGCGATGGTAGAAACTAGTCAGCATCCAAGTTCAATAAGATTTCATCATACAGAAGACCCTTTCTCCCTATAGCATATGAAGATTTCTACTTTAGTTCTTTGATGACATGAAAATTGTAACTATGTTGCTTAAAGAAAGGAACAAAAAAGACTAAAGTTTAATTATACTGTTTTATTTCCCTTGCAGCTGTGTCCCAGTAGCCACTGAGCAATGGGAAAGTTCTTTGTAATCTTTGACCCTCCTACCAATACAGTCCTGTGCAAACTGGTAATTACAATTAATTATAGGCCACAGAGTGGTGAAAGAGACACATTTTTTTTTTTCTCTTACAGAGGCCTATGAATTAACTTTACAGTCAAGCTATAACTCTTCAATTTCTGGGCCTGAAGCTACTAATAAGTTCAAGATATATGGTTGTCCTTAATATTGTAATAAGCTGCTGAGAATTGTGATGTTTCCTAATTCTAATTCTCATCATCAGAGGTTGATTTTTTTTTATGGGTAGGCATATTTTCGCATGTTCTTGGACGTCAAGAGCATGCAAAGCTCCTAGGTAGAGTAATGAGAGCAGGGAGAATTGCCATAATAGGGAGAATAATAAGAGCAGGTAAAAACCACATTTTTTAATGCAGTTAATTTATTAATGCATTCATTATCTTTGATATCTGCAGAAACTGAGGCATAGAGATTATTTCCTCAATGTTACACAGGAAGTGCTGGCTTGAGGAATTGTACCCAAGTCATCTAGCTTAGAGTTCATCCTCTTACCCAATGTGCTATATGGCCTCATTGCCTATTGGGATCTTTATGGAACTATAAAAACTTCATGGGAAAAGGGCCATAGTAAAAGGGAGAATAAACAAGTAGAGATAGCACTTACTACACTACTGAACAGCCCATGAGGATCAATAATTTCTTACTGACTGCCTCTTATCGCATTTAGCTTTAAAAGGAATGACTTTCTACTGAAGATGTTGTGATTTATCAGATTCTCATCACCTTCCCACTGCAATGTGATAAAGGCAAATGGCATAGGTCCTACAGTTTAGTTGGAAGTGCCTGAAGATTATAATTTCTGATGTATCCCTGACCAGTGCAGAACTAAGTAGAAGCTGGAGCTTTGAGTGAAGTATGGAGGAAGAGACATAAGTAGGTGTTTGGGGCCACATTCTCCCAATTTTCTGGGGTTCAGAGCAGCTTGTATCTGAGAGGAGGAAGGAACGGCCTCTTAAACTGTTAGAGATGCTTAGGATATGATAAACTACCAAAAGCTTATAACCCCTCCCTCAGGACAGCCTCACAATTTGCAGAGCCAAGTGTAGAATAAAAACACAGAGCCTTTTGTTTAAAAAGTTTTAAGAATTTCAAGACAGTGAGAGCAGAACATGAAACCAAGCATGGGATCCTCTAAGCATGGGACTTCGTGTGACTGCACAGGACACACACCCATGAAGCTGTCCTGACTCCCCACCATTTCTCAATGTTCGTTCTCACTAATCTGAGAGTGGCAGACCAGCCTTCCTCCCTTAACTCAAATACAACTTTTCCTGAGGTCCTGTCTGTTCCTCCATTCTAACAGCACAGTACACATCCTTCTCCAGTGGAATTCATATGTCCAAGACTCGCAATCAGAGAAATGTTCCCCAGCCCATTCAAGTCTCCTGAACACCGAGCTATAAGTTGATTTTCTATCAGGTGTACATAAAGGAGACAGGCCAGCAGCCCATTCCTTCCTAGTCTCAGGTCTGACTGGTCCCAGAGGTACTGAAAGAGAGAAAAATCAACCCTCTTACTGTTCTCTATGGCTTCATAAAAGCTTGTTTTCCAAATATGATATAGAAAAACTTTCCTCATTATTCCCTCCTTCACAAAAGACTGAAGGATTAAGATAGCTCTATCAGTGATCTTTCATTCTTCCACATTTGCCAGAAACTAGAAATAAACTTTATAAAGGTCAGTTCTAGGAAATACATTTAAAAAGGCAGAAAATTGTATGATAGTTGAATGTATCTTCATTCTAATCTTTTTTTTCTGTATTGCTGTAAAAAGAGCTTGCCCAAGTTTTCTTCTTGGAGCTATTTCCTAGTCACCTTTTTTCTTTTTGACAGCACTTTTGTAGAAAGTTTATCTTTTATTAGCTTTTAGGCCTCCAGTCATCATGCACTGCAAAATCCTCTGGGGGCATGTTGAACTTTTATTCTAGTGTTGTCTCTCTCTCTCAAAGCCTTATTGCTATCATTTCTTTGAAAGGCTGTCCTCAGCTTAATATGTGAAGGTTAGTCTCTGACAGAACCTTTTAATCACACCAGCACAGAACTCAACCAGTAGTATTACTATTCCAGTCTCGTATTTATGAGTTTAATTAGCTTGGTTAGATAAATAGCAGAGAAACTTTGGCCAATAAAGAGACTTTGTTGATAACTATTTAACTTCTTGCCTTATTCTTAATAATATACCTGAATATGCTTATAATTAAATAATTATACTTATGCTAAGAGAATAATTTTAACCACCCACCTTGAATATTTGTACATGTATAAGAATATAAATTTATATTATATTATATTATGTATTTCTCTGCAACTTTACACCTGATTTTTACTGACCAGCTGAGCATCAATGATACGTTATATATTTTCCTTAGTAAATGGATGCCACTTAGATAAGAAAACACATTGAAAAAATCACATTAAGGTCACACTCTCAAAAATATTATTGTGTGCTTCATGCAGAATTAAACATTTTTGTTATTTCCCTGAGGGTAGTGGTAATCTTTGAGGCTCATTAGCAGGAGAACACACAAAACTAGAAAGATATAAAGGAAGGTTTATTTTCTTTGTTGGGCTCCAACTAATTGCATTAAAATAAACCTAGTACTTTTGCCAGCTTTAATGCTCATAAAAGAGTAAGCAATCTCGACTCCAGTCTTTTGATGTGGTCATATATCTATTGCCAAGTTTCTTTTTAAAGTCCCCCAGATAAACATGTATGCCAATTAAGCAATATAAAATAGAGAGGAACTTCTTGTGCCCGCATGCCTTTTTCGCATTAATTCTAGGACATGACTCCGGGACGTCTTCCCTTTATTATCCAATAGATTAAATGACATCTTCCCCCCAACTGACTCAGGTAAAAGTGCCAGGTTTACTTTCATCCTGGACTCTATTCTTTGAATGAGGACCAGACCAAACAGTGCCCTTTTGAGGTTGAAGATGCCTTTCTTCATAATGTCATCCATTAGAGAAAAGTTTGAGGAAAGGTCAGATTTATCCCAGTGTAAAAGAAAATGCTGGCAGTTCACATAAAGCCACTTATTGCTATTTAGAAATATCCTCATTTCAAGTTTTGTTGCAATAATTTACCCATCAAATAGATTCAAAACACCAAATAATAGCATAGGTATGCGCTATATACCTATATATATAATTCAAAGTAAAATACATTTCATTTACAGTAATGTAGTTTTGAAGTATGAAAGAAGAAATCATTAAACAGGGTAGAGATGCCACTCTGTTCCAGTCTAGATTCAGGCATTAAAAAAAGCACTCTTGAAGTGTTAATTGAAGTGGATACAAAGAAAGAACTATTTACCATGGTGTGGCTAAGAATAGAAGAATCAATAAGATACTGTGAAGAACAGTGACAAAGAAGAGTGGGAAACCATGATCATCTCTAGCTTTATACGGATAAGGACACAAAATAATATAACTAGAACTAGGCAAAAGCTATAGCCATAGGAGCTCTGGCTGCAAGTAAAGAACACAACCTCTGCCAAACCATGGCCTGTGAACAGGAGGGAAAGGGGGGGAAGTAAGAACCAAATATTCTTCCCTTTCTCCCTATGATCTCCTAATGGTACCTCCCATTGCCTAGACCAAATGGGAAGCAAGAGTGAAAGATAGCATTAAAAATTAGAATTTCTGACCTCAAAAGAGGGCAGAAAAGAATAGAAGATTATCTGTGGGAAAATGAAGCAAAACCACTACCGACATATGTTGGTCTTCTTTGAAACTGAACCCTGTATTTCAACACACATACTTTTTATCAGAACCCTTGACACTTTTGGAATAGAAGTCTGGAAACAGAGGTCTGCCAAGATGAGAATAGGTTAAAAAAAAATAGTTTTATGGAAAAAGACATTAAACATTTAAGCTATTCTTGCTATTTAAATGAAAGTATTATGTTAATAATCACATAATTTTATTTCCTTTTCACATTACTGATACTAAGATGTCCTCTGATAATTATAAACAGAGACTGCCATCTTGATTTTAGCCCCCTGGCACATTAATTATATATTCTTACTTCTTAGAGATCTTTGAGTAACACAAGTTGGCTTCATATCAAAGAATCAGACTGGAACTTTTATTCACTTCATAATTCCTTACTATCATGGTCATAAAAATGAGCAATTCAACTGTTATTTTATTTATCTTTTATCCTTAAGTGTTACAGCAATGAAAACAGGAAACAACTGCACAGATCCCTGTGCTGGAAATTCCCACATTACATTGATCTCAGCATAAGAAACACATTGAATTCCCCTCCGATACTTCAGAAAGGGCATCTTACCTTTATTTACTTTCAATAAGTTTATTAGTGTCTACAGGGCATATAATTGTGTTGTTAGAACAGAAATGTTTACGTAATTCCTGTTCTCAAAATAATTAAAATTAAGATCAGGATCAAGACTTAGACAAATGAAAAGTTTCACATTGATACAACTGAGTAATTAATATAATATAAAATAAACTCTATCATAGGAATAAACCTCACATTTTGCCATTCTTATATGTCCCAACCAACTCTTTAAATGATGTTTATTTATGCATCCCTTTGAGAAAAGATCATGAATATGCTCCATGGCCTTGGTAAGGAGTAGTCCCAGGCTATAAAAGAGGTAGAATCAAATTGTGAAAGCTACTGATAATGCATCTGTAACTCAGCTTCAGGCTTATACGTCAGGATATGAGGAAGAAAGACTAAGAAAGACAACAATATAGATTCCTCTTTTTCTAGGATTGATTAAATATTGGTATTACTCTTCAAATATCATTTTGAGATTTATCTGCAATAATTTCAACAATGATCTCATATGTGTCTGCCTATGTGAAACAACAGAAAATGAACCTCCTTTGTTTCTTAAGTCCTGATATATCGAGAGTAGCTCTAAAATTTTTCTCTTCAAGAATGTGTTTCCAGTACGCAGTTCCTTGCAGGCACTGGTTTTCTTTTAATTTTATATATTTAGTATTCATACAGTAAAATTCACTCTTTTTTGGTACAACCCCAAAATCAGGACACCAAATGGCTCTATAACTCCAAAACACTAGGTTTTATTATCCATTTTATGGTCACACACACATACACACTTATCCTACTGATTGATAGATTCTCCATCACAATAGTTTTATCTATTCACTAGTGTCATATAAATCAAATCAAATTATATTCATATATCATGTAAACATTTGAGACTGACTTCTTCCAATCAGCATGCTTTATATTCATTCAAGTTGTTGTCTGTATCAGTAGTTGAGTTTTTGTTGTTTTTAGTTGCTGACTTTGGTGTAATTATGGATACAGCTGCTATAAACATTTGTATACATTTTTTTTGGTGATCATAAGTTTTTATTTCTCTAGATTAAATAGTAGTGATGTTGCTGAGTCATACAGTAAATGTACGTTTAACAACTGCCATATTGTTTTCTGTGGCTGTATCATTTTGCATTCTCTTCAGTTATGGATAATAAAGTGATTTGCTCAGCATCCTCTCTGGTATTTCGTATGGTTAGTATTTTTTACTTTATCTACACGAACAGATACATAGTATATCTCATGGTCTTAATTAGCATTCCCCTAATGAATAATGATGTTGTATAGAAATGCTGTCTTCTTAAATAGTTAGTTGATTTTGCCAGGGAAGTCATCTGAGCTGGTGATTTCTTTTTAGGAATATTTTACAAACTACATTTCTGTAATAGCAATAGAATTTCTCTTGATATGAACAGGTCCATTTGATCTGAGTTGCCGAATGTATATGCCTAAAGTTGTACATATTCCTTTATTATCCTTTAAATATCTTCACAATCTATTGTGACAACCCTTTCATTGCTGACATTTTCTTTTTTCTTTGTTAATCTTGCTAAAGGTTTATCAGTTATATTGATCTTTTCAAAGAAGCAGATTTTGGTTTATTGTTTTTTCACTAGTGTAAGTCTGTTTTCAATTTCAGTGACCTCTTCATCATTTCCTCTCCTACTAATCTGGATTCATTTTGTTCTTTTTCTTCTTTATGCTAAGTAGAAGCTTAGATTATTGATTTGAAATCTTCTCTTCTGCTATAAACAATTACTATTATAAATTTCCCTTTATGCATTGCTTTAGTTGCATCCCACAAATTTTTGTATGTTGCATTTTCATTTTTGTTTAATTCAAAATACTTCCGGGCTTCCCTGGTGGCACAGTGGTTTAGAATCTGTCTGCCAATGCTGGGGACATGGGTTCAAGCCCTGGTCCAGGAATATCCCACATGCCACGGAGCAACTAAGCCACCCGTGTGCCACAACTACTGAGCCCGTGTGCCACAACTACTGAAGCCCGTGCACCTAGAGCCTGTGCTCTGCAACAAGAGAAGCCACTGCAATGAGAAGCCTGCGCACCAGAACGAAGAGTAGCCCCCGCTCTCCACATCTAGAGAAAACCCACGGGCAGCAATGAAGACCCAACGCAGCCAAAAGAAAAAAAGACCCAATGCCTTCTTAAAAAAAAAAAAAAGTCTGATATCAAAATACTTCCTTATTTTGCTTGAGATTTTCTCTTTAACCCCAGGGGTTATGTATTTAGAATTGTGTTGATGAATTTCCAGATTATTGACTATTTTCTTGTTATTTTTCTGTTATTGTTTTCTAGTTTAATTCTATTATGGTCAGAGACATACATGTTGATTTCTATTCTTTTAAAATTGTTATGGTTTCTTTCATGATGCTGGGTATGGTCTATCTTGCTCACTGTTTCGTGCACTTGAAAAGAATGCATATTTTGTGGTTGTTGGGTATTATTATTCTTTAAATGTCAACTTAATTCAGGTGGTTCATGATGTTGCTCATTTCTTCTATAACCTTCTTATTTTTTGTCCACTAGTTCTATACATAAATGAGAGAGGAGTGTTGGTTTCTCCATCTGTAATTGAAGATTTCTTCTCTCAGTTCTGGCAGTTTTTTGTTTTATACATTTAGAAGCAAACATATGCATTCATATTTAGAATTGTTATATCTTAGGTGCTGATAAGGATCAGATTGATACATGTGCAGCTTGGGGTTCCATCCAGGAGTTTATAGACCACATTACTGGATTTATCGCCCAACCTCCTTCCCCTTAATGCTCTCCTTGGTGTTTTGTTTCCCTGGGGATCCCTTTTACTTTCCTTCAGAGAGAGAGCTGGACCTTTATCCAGCTCTGTCACACAGTTCTGTAGCTGCACCACATCTGAAGCAAGCCATCAGAAGACAAGGTGAGAAAAAAAGCCACATGGGTTTGTCCTCACAGTTTTTGGACCCCAATCAAAGAGGAAAGTTCCCCTTCCTCAGAGTTTTGGCTCCTATGACTTTCCACTGCCAACTCTGCTGCTATGCTCTGCAAATTTCTTGGGGGCTAGAGCATGAGACAGTGGAGAAAACAATTAAATTAAGGGGAAGGTGGGTTTCTCACTCTTCTTAAGTGTTAAGAGCTCCTTTTCCCACATCTGAACCAAAATGAGAGTGCTTCTCCAAGAACTCTGTTTGAACCCGACTGCCACATCTGGGGTTTCCTACTGCAGTGTGTTCAGGCTGGAGACTACTCAAGGGAAAAAAAAAAAAAATGGTGAACTTGCTGCTAATTTGGTATTACTTTGAATTCCACTCTTCCCCAACATGACTGCTACTATTTACTTTTCAGTGGTCTCTAATAGCTACTATATGCATCCTGTCCAGGTTTCATAATTGCATTCAGTGGGAGAGAAAGGATAGAATGCACTGATTTAATCTTATCACACACCCAAACACACTGAGAATTGAATATGACTTAAGTTTTTGCAAAATAAAATTCATTTTCTAATGAAATTAAGAAAATATAGTGAAAACCAAGAAAATGCTCTTTCGGAAGATTTTATCATATTTCAGCTATATTCTATTGATAATAATTACTTCTATTTTTATTATTTGTATATCACCTTTCAGTTTACAAAGTCTTATCTAATAATTCTCTCCTACCTTAACACTAGTCAAACCATTTGAAATAGTTTGATGGGGCTTTGTGACATAGTGTAATGCATTTTCTACCACAGATTTTCAAGGATCATGTAATGAAAATAAATTTATAAGACAGGTTTGTATAAGCAACTATTTCTTTGCTTCCTTGTTTTCACAGATGAAATTCCGTAAGAATATTTTAGTCAACCAATTCTTTTGTTACATAATGGAAAGGTGACAGCTGCTCATTATGTTGTAGTCAGTCTACTAGTAGTAGACATCTGTGGTAGTTCTTCCCCCATTTTCTTGATAATACTGTTATAAGCAAATAAAGGGATAATTTATCTAATGACATAAAATTTTAATTAAAAAATTTCAAAATCAAGTTATTTTTAAAGTTTTAAATATATATGGTGTTTGTTTAAAAAATTCCTGTTTAAAAGACAAGGGAAACATCAGATGGTTTCCCCATATAATTCCTTCATTCCTTGTTAATGAGGATCTACATTTAAAAAGCAAGAGATTTTCACTTTTTTTGTGAGTGCTGGTTTTATTTTAAAGTTGAACAAGACTGAAAGCAGAAGTAGAACTTTAAAGCAGTTAGTCTGGATGTCATAATAATTTTTCTTTTCTGAATATATTTGTTTTGATTTTTTCAATTTGCAATAAAAACAAAATAAAATATAAGTTGTAAATTAAACGTAAAGAAAAATGCTTCTAAGTGAACTTAAATAAAAGAGTTTAACCTTAGAGATTTAGGTGATTAGACTTATTGCCTATCATTAAAGTAAAACAGGACAATTCATATTTGTACATATCCATATACAAAAAGTTTTCAATTTATTGAATTAATTTGACAAATTATGCAAAAAAAGTCAAAAAATTTCTTTTTAAATGGCCTTTTTTCACTACTCCTCTGCCACTAAGAAGTAAACCCTTACTAAACCTATATCTTTAGTGCAATAAAAAGAAAATACCATACCATTCTTTTAAGAGTTTCTATTGATCTCTTTGTGAATTTTTTCTAGATTTCTAGCAAGTAATATCCTCTTAGAACCTCTGCAGGTATAATACTGGATCAACTTAATATCTGTGAAGGAGTTAGAAAATATATAGATCCTTTATAGAGTATGAACCTACTTTATTTCTTCTCTTAGCATAATTCTAAATTGGTAGGTAAAATAATTGATTGCAGGTGAAAATAAATAAATTAGCAAAGCAGTCTTTCATTTTGAACTGCTCTATAATACAAGACTGAATAATTTTCAGTTTAATATATATATTTTAAGGAAAAAATAATTAAACACTTTTAGGTTGTTAATAGTTGTCAATTGTAGTCAGTCTAAAAGCTGGCACCTTCTACTAGACCTAAAAAAAAAAATTAACACCCATTATGGCTAACACATTTTGGGACTGGCAGATAAAGCAAGAGGTCACAGGAGATCTTACAGATATATGAGAAAAGAAGGGACACAAGGGCACCATGGATAACCCCACAACTTTCTGCCTATTTTTACTTACTCTTAATGAACAGAAAATGCTCAAGATTTATATTTTTGATTTTATAGTTTTAAAGAAGTAATCAGAGAGAAAATTTCAAAGGACAATTTATTTCTGACACTGTGGTTATTGAAATGAGCTTGGCCTCCATAATCCATGTAGAAATGTATGTCAATACCAACTCTGTTAGTTGTTTGTGAACTTGGATAAATGAGTCTCAGATTTTTCAAACAAAAGCTAGTGTAATAGCATTTACCTCCTGTAGTCGTTACGCTGGTTTAAAAATTGATTGAAAACACTCTAAAATGGAGCAAGTAATTTTTTAGAAAGCAACAGGTTAATTCATAACATTTGTGTTTTGTTTAATAGTAGATAACAAAATAGTCATTAAAATGCAATGAGTGCTATACTGATTTGGATTCAAGCTCACAACTGGTTCATCCTAAAAGAGGCCAGCAACATTCAAAAGGAGTGGGAGTAACCTCCATACTGTTCTCCATAGTGGCTGTATCAGTTTACATTCCCACCAGCAGTGCAAAAGGGCTCCGTTTTCTCCACACCCTCTCCAGCATTTATTGTTTCTAGATTTTTTGATGATGGCCATTGTGACCAGTGTGAGATTATATCTCATTGTAGTTTTGATTTGCATTTCTCTAATGATTAATGATGTTGAGCATTCTTTCATGTGTTTGTTGGCAATCTGTATGTCTTCTTTGGGGAAATGTCTATTTAGGTCTTCTGCCCATTTTTGGATTGGGTTGTTTATTTTTTGTTATTGAGCTGCATGAGCTGCTTGTAAATTTTGAAGATTAATCCTCTGTCAGTTGCTTCATTTGCAAATATTTTTTCCCATTCTGAGGGTTGTCTTTTGGTCTTGTTTATGGTTTCCTTTGCTGTGCAAAAGCTTTGAAGTTTCATTAGGTCCCATTTGTTTATTTTTGTTTTTATTTCCATTTCTCTAGGAGGTGGGTCAAAAAGGATCTTGCTGTGATTTATGTCATAGAGTGTTCTGCCTATGTTTTCCTCTAAGAGTTTGATAGTTTCTGGCCTTAACTACAAATAGAACTACCATACGACCCAGCAATCCCACTACTGGGCATATAACCTGAGAAAACCATAATTCAAAAAGAGTCATGTACCAAAATGTTCATTGCAGCTCTATTTACAATAGCCAGGAGATGGAAGCAACCTAAGTGTCCATCATCAGATGAATGGATAAAGAAGATGTGGCACATATATACAATGGTATATTACTCAGCCATAAAAAGAAACGAAATTGAGTTATTTGTAGTGATGTGGATGGACCTAGAGTCTGTCATACAGAGTGAAGTAAGTCAGAAAGAGAAAAACAAATACCGTATGCTAACACATATATATGGAATCTAGGGGAAACAATGTCATGAAGAACCTAGGGGTAAGATGGGAATAAAGACACAGATCTGCTAGAGAATGGACTTGAGGATATGGGGAGGGGGAAGGGTAAGCTGTGACAAAGTGAGAGAGTGGCATGGACATATATACACTACCAAACGTAAGAGAGATAGCTAGTGGGAAGCAGCCGCATAGCACAGGGAGATCAGCTTGGCGCTTTGTGACCACCTAGAGGGGTGGGATAGGAAGAGTGGGAGGGAGGGAGACACAAGAGGGAAGAGATATGGGAACATATGTATAGCTGATTCACTTTGTTATACAGTAGAAACTAACATACCATTGTAAAGCAATTATACTCCAATAAAGATGTTAAAAAAAAAAAAAAAGGAGTGGGAGTGATTTCAGGAACAATGAAGCACAGATAAAGAAGCCGATAAACCGTAACCTGACCTGCCAGTGAGTCCTAAGTGAACTGGGTACTGTTCACTTCTTGACTCAGCATAATAGCTTAGAGACAATGGGAATGTAAAGCATCAGGAAGTCCTTAAACATTTTTTCTATTACAACACATATACCAAATATTTACATGCATGAATGAAGTAGCCCTATGAATTCACTAGATTACAAGGTGTTAAATAAGTAAAAAGGGCTACAGGTTATATCAGTCTCTTGTTTTCTATGTCTTCCCTCTTCTGTCAAAGAAAGTTCATAGAAGTGTGCATGAGAACAAGTAGGGTTTATTATATGGACCACTTTAGAAGTACTCTAATTTTAAAAAATTAAAACCATTTACATAGTTCAATAACTAATTATTATAATATTATTTGATCAAACCCACAATGGAGTGTAATGACACAGTTAAGTGCCACTACTTAGAGTATAGAAGGCATATTAAGTGTCATATAATTTTAAAATCTTACTCTTTGTATTATTTCATTTTATCATTATTGTTTATTGTAGTATATAAATAGCTGCATTTTTATAGCTTATGGAATTATCACTCTGATTTTATTACATCTCATTTACCTGAAGCCATTCAGACTGCTGAGATGTATACTATCTAGTGAAAAGAATGGCATCTAGTGACAACTCCTTTGAATTACATACTCAATTAGATCCTCAGGTACATGTATCCTCATCCAGTCTGTATTGTATTTTTCAAGTTTGCATTTAGCTCTTTTAATCCACCTCTTCCGACCAATATTGAATTTCAGGACAAATTAAATTAGAATGTGAACTTCCCACCCCATATTGTTGCAATGTATCTATGAACAATGTGGGTCCTGCCACCCGCTGACTATATGAACTCTTGGTGGACTTAGATAATAATTGTTTCCCATAGTGATTACCTCTTAACTGAAAAATCTGCCAGTAAAGGTCAAGGAGAACAGCTTCACTGGTTCTCTTTTATCCCTATCATCAACACCATTATGGTGTGTGAATCAGTTTCAATTTTGTCCTCTTTTAAAAGTCACTGACACAGCAAAGAAATTGATGTTTTGACAACCACAGCACACCAGAGCTACCAAACAGGGGAAAAGACACAACTAACATCATTTTTATAGAATGAGGAAATCTTAAAAAGAATTTTAAATCATTGCCCAAGAGGATTCTGTCAATCATTTGTTTAACCAATGCCATATGCAAACATAAAGGCCTACTTTTCAAGCTAATCAGTACTCACACATTCAATATTCACTCAACAAATACTCATGCCCGCTGTGGGTCAGACACTGTGCTGTACATTATTCCCCTCAGCTGTCTTTGAGCTGAAGACAATTTCTCAAGTCAAAGGATATCTAGGCAGCTAGGGAAAAAATTCTTGTTTGAATACAAGAAATGAAGAAATGCACCTGAAAACTTCAATCTGTTACCTTCAGTCCAATATCTTTTGATTTTGCATACATACTCTTCTTTAGGCAAACACGTAAAAATCACATCCAAAACTGAATGACCAGGCAAGTTGAAATTTCCCAGCCTCAGTGTGACAGATGTGAATACACCATGCTACTTCTTTAGCATTTTAACATTTTGCTATTTTCTTCTTCGGCATATATATGTTCCAGAAAAAAGTTTTTAATGATTTGTCTGCCTTTTGATTTGCTTGCTTTCTAGAAGGGAAGTGATAGTCATGTACACTTCAGATGTTTTGCTTCAGGGAAGTGATGGTTGGCTAACAGCTGTTCTCAGAGGTTGCTTCCACTCAAACCCTGTGTACTGCAGGCAGGGAGCTGGACCAAGCATAATTCCTACTACAGCAATTTTCAGTAAATTGTTCTGCTAAATAGAAATATATTACTTGAAGGCTGGAAAAGTGATGATAAACCTGACCCTTCAGCTCCACTTTTAAAGGTCATTTTGGTTAAATGTAAGCAAATTGTGGTACAAAGTACCTTTTACTTGCTGTTTCTCTCTTATATCTCCCGTCATACCTCATTATGCTAATGTAGTGACTTATGTGACAGAGTAGTTTCATCCATAATCTTGGAAATATATAATGGATTTAATTTCAAGGTTATATTTTCAGAAAACTATTAATGTCCCTTTCAAAGTCACTGAGACTGAATTATGTTTCAGCAAAATATTAAGTACATTAAAGGTCCCTTTTAGATTTGAGTAAAGCCAATTGGCAATCCAGTTGCAATTATTTAACAGCTTTGAGCCTTGAATTGTTAAACTTATTATGAATTATCCATGCTAACCATTATCCTAAAAAATTAAACCTCTCTGCCACATTCAGACTTCCTCAGAGACTGTCACCAAAATAACTAGATATTTTTAAACTGTCAGAGCTTTTCATTTTTAAATTTTCATTAGATAATGATCCTTAAGTATTCAGGAAATCTTCTTACCCAAATTGAATGAGACTGCCTCTTGTTAAAAAGTGACTTTTCTTTTTCAGTAGAACACAAGAATTTGTGTATGCCATCTCCTCCATCTGTATGCGTGTAACCAGAAACACTTAAATTGTGTACATAACATTGAAAAATCACCAGCATCAGATTATCATAACAATGATTGATCCTTATAATTAAGTTCTAAAATCTCTTCGGTCTGGGGTTGGTTCTAATTAACAATCTGGCCAAAAGCTCAATATAACACACATGTCATCTGGGGAATGGTCTACTCAAAGGTCCTAAGAAGGCAATCTCAGTGATTCTTAGCCGACAAGGAACCTATTCAAATCAATAGGTTCAATAGGTTTTCTTTGCACAGAAATTTAGATTTCTTTTATCATAGTTACCCTATGAAATGAAATATGTGGGATATGGGGGCTTACGGGAAGATGGCGGAAGAGGAAGACGCGGAGATCACCTTCCACCCCACAGATACACCAGAAATACATCTACACATGGAACAACTCCTACAGAACACCTACTGAACGCTGGCAGAAGACCTCAGACCTCCCAAAAGGCAAGAAACCCCCCACGTACCTGGGTAGGGCAAAAGAAAAAAGAATAAACAGAGACAAAAGGATAGGGACGGGACCTGCACCAGTGGGAGGGAGCTGAGAAGGAGGAAGGGTTTCCGCACACTAGGAGCCCCTTCGCGGGCGGAGACAGCGGGAGGCAGAGGGGGAAGCTTCGGAGCCGCAGAGGAGAGCGCAGCCACAGGGGTGCGGAGGGCAAAGCGGGGAGATTCCCGCACAGAGGATCGGGGCCGACCGGCGCTCACCAGCCCGAGAGGCTTGTCTGCTCACACGCCGGGGCGGGCGGGGCCGGGAGCTGAGGCTCGGGGTCTTCGGTTGAGGAGGTGGACTTTGAGAGGAAGATTTATGATTTTTTTCCCCTTTTCCTCTTTTTGTGAGTGTGTATGTGTATGCTTCTGTGTGAGATTTTGACTGTATAGCTTTGCTTCCACCATTGGTCCTAGGGTTCTATCCGTCCTTTTTTTTTTTAATTTTTCTTCTTTTTTTCTCTTAATAATTTTTTTATTTTAATAACTATTATATTTTATCTTACTTTTATTTTACTTTATGGGTGCGCGAGGAGAGGGGATTAAGAGCGCTGCTTAAAGGAGCTCCGGAGACAGGCGCAAGCCGCAGCTAAAAGCACGTACTCTAGAGACGGACATGAGACGCTAAGGCTGCTGCTGCCGCCACCAAGAAGCCTGTGTGGGAGCACCGGGCACTATCCAACCCCTCTTCCGAGGAGCCTGTGCAGCCCGCCACTGCCAGGGTCCCGGGATCCAGGGACAACTTACCCGGGAGAACGCGCGGCGCGCCTCAGGCTGGTGCAACGTCACGCCGGCCTCTGCCGCCGCAGGCTCATTTGTCCTAAGGTTCTATCCTTCCCTTTTTTTTTTCCTCTAAATAATTATTTTTTTAATTCAATAACTTTATTATACTTTATTTTATTTTACTGTATCTTCTTTCTTTCTGTATTTTTTCCTTCCTTCCCTCATTCCTTCCTTCCTTCCCTCCTCCCTCCCTCCCTCCTTTCTTTCCTTCTTGCCTTCTTCCTTTCTTTTCTTCTTTCTTTCTTTCTTCCTTCCCTCCTTCCTTCCTTCCCTCCTCTCTTTCTTTCTTTCTTTCTTTCTTTCCTATTTCCTCCTACTTCTACTAATTCTCTCTACTTTCTCTCCCTTTTATTCTGAGCCGAGTGGATGAAAGGCTCTTGCTGCTCCAGCCAGGAGTCAGGACTCTGCCTCTGAGGTGGGAGAGCCAACTTCAGAACACTCGTCAAGAAGAGACCTCCCAGCCCCACATAATATCAAACGGCGAAAATCTCCCAGAGATCTCCATCTCAACACCAGCACCCAGCTTCACTCAACGACCAGCAAGCTACAGTGCTGGACAACCTATGCCAACCATATAGCAAGACAGGAACACAACCCCACCCACTAGCAGAGAGGCTGCCTAAAATCATAATAAGTCCACAGACACCCCAAAACACACCACCAGACGTGGACCTGCCCACTAGAAAGACAAGATCCAGCCTCATCCACCAGAAGACAGGCACTAGTCCCCTCCACCAGGAAGCCTACCCAACCCACTGAACCAACCTTAGCCACGGGGGAAAGACACCAAAAACAATGGGAACTACGAACCTGCACCTGCAGCCTGCAAAAAGGAGACCCCAAACACAGTAAGATAAGCAAAATGAGAAGACAGAAAAACACACAGCAGATTTACGAGCAAGATAAAAACCCACCAGACCTAACAAATGAAGAGGAAGTAGGCAGTCTACCTGAAAAAGAATTCAGAATAATGATAGTAAAGATGATCCAAAATCTTGGAAATAGAATAGAAAAAATGCAACAAACATTTAACAAGGACCTAGAGGAACTAAAGATGAAACAAACAACAATGAACAACACAATAAATGAAATTAAAAATACTCTAGATGAGATCAGTAGCAGAAAAACTGAGGCAGAAGAACGGATAAGTGACCTGGAAGATAAAATAGTGGAAATAACTACTGCAGAGCAGAATAAAGAAAAAAGAATGAAAAGAACTGAGGACAGTCTCAGAGACCTCTGGGACAACATTAAACGCACCAACATTCGAATTATAGGGGTTCCAGAAGAAGAAGAGAAAAAGAAAGGGACTGAGAAAATATTTGAAGAGATTATAGTTGAAAACTTCCCTAATATGGGAAAGGAAATAGTTAATCAAGTCCAGGAAGCACAGAGAGTCCCATACAGGATAAATTCAAGGAGAAATACGCCAAGACACATATTAATCAAACTGTCAAAAACTAAATACAAAGAAAGCATATTAAAAGCAGCAAGGGAAAAACAACAAATAACACACAAGGGAATCCCCATAAGGTTAACAGCTGATCTCTCAGCAGAAACTCTACAAGCCAGAAGGGAGTGGCAGGACATACTGAAAGTGATGAAGGAGAAAAACCTACAACCAAGATTACTCTACCCAGCAAGGATCTCATTCAGATTTGATGGAGAAATTAAAACCTTTACAGACAAGCAAAAGCTGAGAGAGTTCAGCACCACCGAACCAACTTTACAACAACTGCTAAAGGAACTTCTCTAGGCAAGAAACACAAGAGAAGGAAAAGACCTACAATAACGAACCCAAAACAATTTAGAAAATGGGAATAGGAACATACATATCGATAATTACCTTAAATGTAAATGGACTAAATGCTCCCACCAAAAGACACAGATTGGCTGAATGGATACAAAAACAAGACCCATATATTTGCTGTGTACAAGAGACCCACTTCAGACCTAGAGACACATACAGGCTGAAAGTATGGGGATGGAAAAAGATATTTCATGCAAATGGAAACCAAAGAAAGCTGGAGTAGCAATTCTCATATCAGAAAAAATAGACTTTAAAATAAAGTCTATTAGAAGAGACAAAGAAGGACACTACATACTGATCAAGGAATCAATCCAAGAAGAAGATATAACAATTGTAAATATTTATGCACCCAACATAGGTGCACCTCCATACATAAGGCAAATGTTAACAGCCATAAGAGGGGAAATCGACAATAACACAATTATAGTAAGGGACTTTAACACCCCACTTTCACCAATGGACAGATTATCCAAAATGAAAATACATAAACACGTTTTAAATGATACATTGAACAAGATGTACTTAATTGATATTTATAGGACATTCCATCCAAAAGCAACAGAATACACTTTCTTCTCAAGTGCTCATGGAACATTCTCCAGGATAGATCATATCTTGGGTCACAAATCAAGCCTTGGTAAATGTAAGAAAATTAAAATAATATCAAGTATCTTTTTTAACCACAACACTATGAGACTAGATATCAATAACAGGAAAAAATCCGTGAAAAATGCAAACACATGGGGGCTAAACAATGAACTACTTAATAACCAAGAGATCACGGAAGAAATCAAAGAGGAAATCTAAAAATACCTAGAAACGAATGACAATGAAAACACGATGATCCAAAACCTATGGGATGCAGCAAAAGCAGTTCTAAGAGGGAAGTTTATAGCAATACAATCCTACCTTAAGAAACAAGAAACATCTCAAAAAAACAACCTAGCCTTACACCTAAAGCAATTAGAGAAAGAAGAACAAAAAAGCCCCAAAGTTAGCAGAAGGCAAGAAATCATGAAGACCAGATCAGAAATAAATGAAAAAGAAATGAGATATATGAAGCAAAGATATATGAAGCAAAGATCAGAAATAAATGAAAAAGAAATGAGATATATGAAGCAAAGATAAAACTAAAAGCTGGTTCTTTGAGAAGATAAACAGAATTGATAAACCATTAGCCAGACTCATCAAGAAAAAAAGGGAGAAGACTTAAATGACTTAAATGAAAAGAATTAGAAATGAAAAAGGAGAAGTTAACAACTGACACTGTAGAAATACAAAGGGTCATGAGAGATAATTACAAGCAAGTATATGCCAATAAAATGGACAACCTGGAAGAAATGAACAAATTCTTAGAAATGTACAACCTTCTGAGACTGAACCACGAAGAAATAGAAAATATGAACAGACCAATCACAAGCACTGAAATTGAAACTGTGATTACAAATTTTCCAACAAACAAAAGCCCAGGACCAGATGGCTTCACAGGCAAATTCTATCAAATATTTAGAGAAGAGCTAACACGTATCCTTCTCTTCCAAAATACAGCAGAGGGAGGAACACTCCCAAACTCATTCTACGAGGCCACCATCACCCTGATACCAAAACCAGACAAGGATGTCACAAAGAAAGAAAACTACAGGCCAATATCACTGATGAACATAGATGCAAAAATGCTGAAAAAAATACTAGCAAACAGAATCCAACAGCACATTAAACGGATCATACACCATGATCAAGTGGGGTTTATTCCAGGAATGCAAGGATTCTTCACTACATGCAAATCAATCAACCTGATACACCATATTAACAAATTGAAGGAGAAAAACCATATGATCATCTTAATAGATGCAGAGAAAGCTTTTGACAAAATTCAACACCCATTTTTGATAAAAACCCTGCAGAAAGTAGGCATAGAGGGAACTTTCCTCAACATAATAAAGGCCATATATGACAAACCCACAGCCAACATTGTCCTCAATGGTGAAAAACTGAGAGCATTTCCCCTAAGATCAGGAACAAGAGAAGGTTGTCCACTCTCACCACTCTTACTCAACATAGTTTTGGAAGTTTTAGCCACAGCAAACAGAGAAGAAAAGGAAATAAAAGGAATCCAAATCAGAAAAGAAGAAGTAAAGCTGTCACTGTTTGCAGATGACATGATACCGTATATAGAGAATCCTAAAGATGCTACCAGAAAACTACTAGAGCTAATCAGTGAATTTGGTAAAGTAGCAGGATACAAAATTAATGCTCAGAAATCTCTTGCATTCCTACACACTAATGATGAAAAATCTGGAAGTGAAATCAAGAAAACACTCCCATTTACCACTGCAACAAAAAGAATAAAATATCTAGGAATAAACCTACCGAAGGAGACAAAAGACGTGTATGCAGAAAATTATAAGACACTGATGAAAGTAATTAAAGATGATACTAATAGATGGAGAGATATACCATGTTCTTGGATTGGAAGAATCAACATTGTGAAAATGACTCTACTACCCAAAGCAATCTACAGATTCAATGCAATCCCTATCAAACTACCACTGGCATTTTTCACAGAACTAGAACAAAAAATTTCACAATTTGTATGGAAACACAAAAGACCCCGAATAGCCAAAGCAATCTTGAGAACAAAAAATGGAGCTGGAGGAATCAGGCTGCCTGACTTCAGACTATACTACAAAGCTACAGTAATCAAGACAGTATGGTACTGGCACAAAAACAGAAAGATAGATCAATGGAATAGGATAGAAAGCCCAGAGATAAACCCATGCACATATGGTCACCTTATCTTTGATAAAGGTGGCAGGAATATACAGTGGAGAAAGGACAGCCTCTTCAATAAGTGGTGCTGGGAAAACTGGACAGGTACATGTAAAAGTATGAGATTAGATCACTCCCTAACACCATACACAAAAATAAGCTCAAAATGGATTAAAGACCTAAATGTAAGGCCAGAAACTATCAAACTCTTAGAGGAAAACATAGGCAGAACACTCTATGACATAAATCACAGAAAGATCCTTTTTGACCCACCTCCTAGGGACATGGAAATAAAAACAAAAATAAATAAATGGGACCTAATGAAACTTCAAAGCTTTTGCACAGCAAAGGAAACCATAAACAAGACCAAAAGACAGCCCTCAGAATGGGAGAAAATATTTGCAAATGAAGCAACTGACAAAGGATTAATCTCCAAAATGTATAAGCAGCTCATGCAGTTCAATAACCAAAAAACAAACAATGCAATCCAAAAGTGGGCAGAAGACCTAAATAGACATTTCTCCAAAGAAGACATAAAGACTGCCAACAAACACATGAAAGAGTGCTCAACATCATTAATCATTAGAGAAATGCAAATCAAAACTACAATGAGATATCATCTCACACCAGTCAGAATGGCCATCATCAAAAAATCTAGAAACAATAAATGCTGGAGAGGGTGTGGAGAAAAGGGAACACTCTTGCACTGCTGGTGGGAATGTGAATTGGTACAGCCACTATGGAGAACAGTATGGAGGTTCCTTAAAAAACTACAAATAGAACTACCATATGACCCAGCAATCCCACTACTGGGCATATACCCTGAGAAAACCAGAATTCAAAAAGAGTCATGTACCAAAATGTTCATTGCAGCTCTATTTACAATAGCCCGGAGATGGAAACAACCTAAGTGTCCATCATTGGATGAATGGATAAAGAAGATGTGGCACATATATACAGTGGAATATTACTCAGCCATAAAAAAAAAAACGAAATTGAGCTATTTGTAATGAGGTGGATGGACCTAGAGTCTGTCATGCAGAGTGAAGTAAGTCAGAAAGAGAAAGACACATCCCGTATGCTAACACATATATATGGAATTTAAGAAAAAAAAATGTCATGAAGAACCTAGGGGTAAGACAGAAATAAAGACACAGACCTAGTAGAGAATGGACTTGAGGATATGGGACACAGGAAGGGTAAGCTGTGACAAAGCGAGAGAGAGGCATGGACATATATACACTACCATACGTAAGGTAGATAGCTAGTGGGAAGCAGCCGCATAGCACAGGGAGATCAGCTGGGTGCTTTGTGACCGCCTGGAGGGGAGGGATAGGGAGGGTGGGAGGGAGGGAGACGCAAGAGGGAAGAGATATGGGAACATATGTATATGTATAACTGATTCACTTTGTTATAAAGCAGAAGCTAACACACCATTGTAAAGCAATTATACTCCAATAAAGATGTTAAAAAAATATGTGGGATATGTCAAAATATGTAATTGGAATGGGTGGCAGTAAATAATATCAGACACACATGTATGTTTGTCATAACTCTTCAAGCTCTTGTGCCTGATACCTTACAAACTGTAGATGTCTTCCATTTAGAACCTTATTATCTAAAAGGTAGCACTAAACAAAAACACATGGAAAAGTGCATTTTAATGCCAAGAAAATGGCATTAAGCTGTAGAGGAGGGTTAAAAGTCTTTACCAGAGGTGGGTGATGATTAAGTAAATGTTGGTGAGGTTCTGTATTACTTATCATGTGTCCTTCTAACTCAAAGACATTATTCTATCACTTCAAAAATTGAATAGGTATGGGAACTAAGTCAACAAGGCCCAAGCTCACTGAACTCATGGCTTCACTATCCATAGTATGTTGAGCTCACACACATTTCCAAGATGGCTCATTACTGTACATGCATTTCAGCAGGTGGGAAAGGGGGATGTACTTCTACTCATATATTTCAGCACTTCTACTCATATATTATTGGCCACACCTTAGACACATAACCACTCTTAGTCATAATAAAATTTAAGAAATCTGGTCTTTATTGTGGATATCTGTGCACCTGGCTGAAACATTATGGTCCTTCAACTAAGAGAGAGAATTAAAAACCAAACAAAAAAAACCCCATAAAACAAAACAAAACAGATATACTGTGTAATTAGAGCATCTGGAACAGGCAGTTAAAGGAGAAAGACAGGGATAGAAATAAGATTGCCAGGCCAGTCCATGAGAGGGAAGATAGGGATCATTCAGGTTATTTACACATCTTGGGAGCAAAGTAATGGGATTACTAGTCATAGTTGTTTGATTGGAAAACAACTAAAACCAACTCTTGCTATCCAAGTGGAAAGGGATTTATTGGAAAGTATTTGGTAGTTCACCAACAAAAGGCTAAGAGAATGGCCAGGAGTCCAGAGAGCTTGGGTCTCTTAGTATACATCAGCTCATTGCCCAGGACCAGTGTAGTTATAAAGCCACCACCACCAGCACCTTCACCACCAGACACAGGCTGCTAGACTGCTGGACTCACCTCTGTTGCCACTGCTAAGTCAAAACCCTCTATATTCCTCTGAGTAGGAACATACTGTTGACTGAGCATCTAAACACACCAAGCATCTGATTGTACTTTACATGCCAGGGCACTGAGAATTATTAGCCTCCTTTCAGCTTCTTCAATGTGGTTGAATAACATTCAATACATTCAACACACACACACACACACACACACACACACACACACACACACAGTCACATGTTCTTTTTTTTTGTTCCCCCTTTGGCTATCAGTATCAGGAATTCTGTTTCCTGTGTAATATTTTACTTTCCTCATGCAATGCTGAACTGCCCCGACCCAATTTAGGGATCTCCCACTACCAATTCTTATTGTGTGACCTGTGGAAAGCATAAGAAATTGGGAATTTCTTCCTCAATTCCATGCCTACAGCAAGTAGAATTTAGTTCTAATCTGCCCTCTCTATGGGAATTTCCAGTGTCTGCTCATGGACCAGAATCATATCTTCTTATAGATGTTGGAAGCTAGTCCTAACTTCCCTTAAGTTCAAAGCCTCATTTTATAAATAATGACTCCACTTTAAGTCAGATCACCTCTGAGCAAGGTATAGTAGTTTACCTGCTCAGAATAAGGTAACACAGAACACAGAAACAGTGGTGCTACCAAAGCTGTTTTGCACACCTGCTTCAACACACACACACACACACTCACTCACTTATTCTAAAGAGCTTGTAAATTAGAATTTTCTTTTTATTAGTTTCAAAAATTAATGATGATTTAATGAGAGAGAAAATACAATACCTGCTGTTCTTTGTTGGAAAAATATTCTTCATAATTCAGTAGTAAATCCCATTGGATAATACCATTTAAAATATACACTGAATACAAAAAATGCATGATTATGTTTCCCTTAATATTTATTATATAAAAGCAGTGCAATTTAATAGAAAAATACACAAATTTCTTGTCAATAACTCCCCATATCACTTTCCTTAATACCAATGTATCAGATGAGGATTTTAAATTTATTAGCAAATTTAGCAAATAATTTCTATTTTTTCCAAATACAATTAGAGCAAGCAAGCAAAAATATAAACACAAAAAATAAGTAATAAAAATCATCTAAATATTAACTTAAAACTTTTTGAGGCACATAATGAAACAGACACAGAAATAATGGCTTAGGCAAATGCTTACTTCTAGAATTAGTCTGTCAAATCCCCTACAGGGAATGATGACTTAAGGCAGAATGAAGGAAAAATCAGTGAAGTAGAAAAATGGAGTTAAGCCATCCAACCAGCTGACAGCATTATGATTAAATTTGACATACAGTAATCTAGAAGTTAAAACTGCAAACTAGTTAGAACCAAAACAAATCTTATAACTTTAGAAAGATCAACCATGAAGACAAGTAAAGTCAAGTGTTGATAAACTGAACATACACACTGAAAACAATAAAATATGTTTCAACTTAAAAGGAAAAATGGTTTCTTTCAGTAAGAGTTAAGATGCTGGCAAAACTATAGCATAACCTGCATGTGTGTTATTGTGCTTGGGTGTATTTGCTGTAGATTTTGGCTCAACTAGGAAAGTGAAGAAGAAAATTGAAATAAATAAAATAATGAGCTCTATGAAATAAATTTTTTCATCTGAAATAAAAAAAACAACACAAGACATGATAGAATAAGAGCTTATTTTGAGTTTAGAATGAAAAAAAAAGGTTAAAACTGTAAATAGTTACTAAACAACAACTGAAATATATAAAACCTATTCCCCAGTGAAGTTAAATTCATTCCCTTCAAGAACAAAGGATCAATGAAGAAAGAAATTAAACCATTTTAAGTTGGAGTGGGAAATTAAGTTACTGAGGGCAGCAAATGAGAGTAGGTGATGGATTACTACTTTCATTACCTTTGGGAAAAGGGATATTAAAGCCATATCACTGATGGATTTTTGTACTTGTGATGCCTAAGATAACTTGAAGGAATGTCTAATGCGGTAGAAGTATGTTTGCCAAAGTATTCTATTTCATACATGAACAAATTATCACACCTGAGACAATTTTCTAAAACATCATGCTTTTAACAATTAAGTGGGAAAAATATGGAAAAGAATAAGAAGGAATTGTTTGTGAACAAGAAGTTAAATTTGTAAATATTTTAATTTCAATAAGCAGCTGGTATAGAATTTAAAACACTAAAAATCCAAGAACCATTTTATCTCAAGATTTTGTTGTAACAATTGAAATAAAGTATATGAAGCAGTAAAGCACTGATCCTGGCGCATAAAAAGTGCACATAAGTGTAATAATAATAACAATCGTAACAACAACAAACAATAGTAGCAATAGCATTCATAACAGTAACAAAGTTGAAAGATGATAGCCAATATGATATAATGATTGAGACACCTAGGATATGGGTTTAATCTCTTACTCCACTTGCTATTACATATTCCAAAGTTTGGGGATAATTCACCTAACTTCATCAAATCTTAGACGTTTTATTTCTCAAATGAGTGTGGCACAGTAGCTGTTCTTGCTCTACTCTGCCTCCCAGCTTTGAGGCAAGTCCCAGTTTCAGAAAGAGCCATCTACTCTTTATCAGTGAAAGTTGACTATGTTTATTGCATTGGATTCTTTGAGTTGTAAGTAACCAAGACTCACATAGTCAACCTCAAATAGTGGAAAAAATTTTAAGGATGCATAAAAAGACACAGGTATCCAAGGACTGAGACATAGTTTGGAAGTTAGCAGATAACTAGTACAGTTTACTACAAATATATCTATCAACAATACTAGCATTCAATCATCTGATAGGGCTTAGTATAAAATTTGCTGCACAAAATATAGCCCACCATAACTGGGGTAAGTGCATTAGGTACCCACACATTCATGATATTATGGCCTCACTGCCAACCTGTGAAGAATGCTCCTTGTGGGGTAGAGTCATTTGGTTATCACCAGCAGATTGAATTGGGCCCTGACAATTATATTTACAAACTCCTTAACCCTCAGTGCTAGAACAAAACTGTTTTATTTTTCCCATATCAGGATGTCTGTATACTACCAATAATCCCTTTCCCCACCACAATTCTAATAGATGAAGAGTAAGTGTAAAGTTGGCTAGCCAAATGAGATGCTAATATTTTTAAACAATTATGCAAACAATGTACTTAGAACACCAAATAGTGTACTTTCCAAATATTATAGCAAATAATATAAACAAGAATGAGACTAAATTGAAGCTTCACACTCTCACAAGAATTTACTCTCTGAGTTTATAAATCCAAGAAACTGCATAACAAGATGGAATCACATCTTGAATAGTAACAACTAGTGCTAATGAATTTCATGTGGTTCCTGAGGACACCATGTTGTCTCATGCCTCTACATGTTTCTATATTCTCTTTCTTCTACCTGGAACACCCTCTCCCACCAGTTTACCAGCCAAATCACTCTGTCCTCCCTCAATTCTCAGTTAAAGCTCCACCTACAATTTTAAGACATCTCTACTCTTCTGACAAATACAAGTGTTCTATTGACCAGGCTGACATCATGCAAATTCACTTAGTTAATTGAACTGATTATTTGTCCCCTAGCTATATCCCATGTTGTTGAAATCAGGAAGCTAGATGTTTAATCTATCTATACCTCTGCAACCACCACAATGGCTAGCTCCTATTAGCTGTTTAAAAAAGAAGTGTTAGTTATTTAGGATGTTCTGTGGAAATATTTTTATCTCCAGATCCAGAGAGGAGACTGTGGCGTACATGAAAAGAGATCATTTACCTATATACAGTTCCATCTAACAACCAACAAGTTAGATTTATATTAGAACAAAAAGATTTATTTAAGTCCTATATTTACCATTTTATATCATTTTGTTAGAGCAGGCAGTTAGCCAGCCTTGAGCAGAGAAGGGAGGCAAGGGTCATGTGACAAAAAACCATACATCTTACAAGGGTCCTGAAGGCAAAGAAAGAAAGGTGGAAACTTCCAGTGTGTGAATGTAACATTTTTGCTCATTATGCTCTCATTACAATAGAATTAGCATTGCAACCAGAGCAGTACACATCGTGTACTGAGACCATGACAGATCCTAGCAAGACCAAATAAGGACAAAAAATGCCCCCTCCCCTCGGGAAGGTGGAACTGAACAAAACCCAGGAAATTACCCCCCAAACTCTTCCCTCCTCAATGAATATTCTGCCCAATTATTTTCACATCCAATATAACCAGCCTGTCAAAAGGAAATGGGGCAGCTGCTCAATTGAGCCTGCCTGCTCTCCCTCCTGAGAGTGTACTGTTTCTCAGTAAATCCTCACTTTGCTTATTTCGTCTCCTTGTCTCCTCTCTGAATTTTTTCTGTGATGAGACAAAACCTACGCTCTGGAAACAATTTTGAAAGTAGCCTAATTATTGAAACTTTAGAATTTTTAAAAGTCATGCAAATAAGAGAACTTCGTGTATTTTGATGCAGGGCTTCACTAAATTGGTGAGAAAAGGAAGCTGAATGTACATTTTCAAGGTCCATCAGCCAATAGGAATTGGGTACCTACATTGTATATGGTACTAGTAGATAAAAAATTACATAATATATACATAACTTCCAACTTCTATAGATATTTAAGGCATAAACATTTGAAATATATGATGTTAATATTAATAAGGTTTAAAATGCAATGAGAAGAATTGGTAAGCAAAGCAGACTGCAGAACTTTAAAAATAAGAGTGTAAATCTCTTCCTGGGGAAATAAAAGGAGGCATAATTTGGGGCTTTTATTATTTCAGTAGGGACCTGTACCTTAAGCAAAACAGAAACTATTTTTTTCCAATAAATCAAGATTACTTAGCTCAATGGAAAGTGTACATCACCTTCTTAAAAGAGAACACATTCCCTTTTCTAAGTGGATTTATATTATAAATGCAAGTATCCCAAAAGTAATGGTTGTTTGGGATCTGCACATGCTTAATTTAACATATCAACAATGAGCTAAAGAATCAATTTGCCTGAAGTACATACTGATGGTACTAAAAATAATGAAGTCAAACAAGATGTCATAGCTGCCCTTGACCCAAGAGCCAGTCACTGAAATCAGGATGCCATACTCCCTTCCCTGGTACTACTCATCGCTGGCTCCCCCAGGTAATTTCTAAAAGTAACTCCTTCAGGCTGAATAAATCACAATTGAATGAATCAATTGAAAACTATTTTTCAATCACAATTGAAAATTATCAGGGAAGGTCAAATGGATCCAGCAAACGAGCCCCTCCTTCTGAGCAAGGTTGTGTTTAGTTGATAGTTGTGTTGTTTTTCCATTGGGTTAGAAAGAGTAAATATTTCTCAGGAAAAGAACTGATGAAGAAAGGAGGAGTCCACAAGAAGAAAATCAGGAAACTGAGCACTGACATATCTCATCAAGAGCAACGGGCACCGGGGAGAGCAACCTCTCCAGATGTAGGATTAATCTTCAATTGCCTTCTCTGTAAACTGGAATTGCAGTCTGAATGAATCTGAGGCACATAGAGGTAAAATTACTTATCCAAGGTTGAGTGTGGTTTCAAACTTAAGCATTTTAGACCCTACTTTCCTAATTACTTTGTACCCAGCCTTTCCTCTTCAAATTATAAATTTCCTTTGTACATTGTAATTTCTCTCTGAAATTGCCCTACTTTTTGTCATAGGAGAACTTCATATGTTGGTGGAGTTGCCTGAATAAATAGTGTAGTAAAGAAAGGAGACCTTAACCAGATTTTCTTCTCATAAGTTTCAGTGCAGGGGTGGCAACAATTAATTTATAGAGTGTCCAGTACTCAGTGGCCAGTAGGGAGCAGTAGATTAGGAGGGCAGCCTAGAGGTAATGAGGAAATGACTTCGGTGCTAAGGAGACACAGCGAGGTACACTTGCTGTGTTTGAGATGGATCAAATGTTTAATCCCACAAAGTGAGAACTGTTCTTTAAAAGAGAAAGCCCAGGAGACTTCCCTGGTGGCTCAGTGGTTAAGACTCCTTGCTCCTAATTCAGGGGGCCCAGGTTCAATCCCTGGAACTAGATGGAACTATATCCCACATGCATGCCGCAACTAAGAGTTTGCATGCCACAACTAAGGAGCCTGTGTGCTGCAACTAAGACCCGGCACAATCAAATAAATAAATGAATAAATAAATAAATAAAAGAGAAAATCCAAATCTCTAAATTAAAAAAAAAAAAAAAAGGTGCACCAGCATTTTTAAAGTGCAAAACCAGCAATTTTCAGATCAAACCTCTAATTCCAGGAGAGAACTTGTTATTTTTTAAGAAAGAAATGGTTTAAAGAGACAGCCATATTGAGGTGATTGGTGAGTTGGGCCTGAACTATGTGCATTGATATATCTATCTGTACCTACAAGGTGGTGTGCAATTGTTTAGCTACTCAGAAAATTCGAAAAGATCTAGCTAGAACTGAAACACGAGATTCTGGCTTATGTGAAAATAATGAAAATTCATGCACAGCCACACAGATTTAAAACCTGAGTAAAACAGATGCCCATCATAAGTAGATAGATAAAGTGTGGGATAGTCACATGATGGACAACAGTTGCATCATGAGTAGTTGCAATGAGAATAAGCAAGCTACAACTACATACAGGAAAGTGGATGACTCTAACAAACATAATACTGAGGAAAAGAACCCAGACACCAAGAAGTATATACAGTATGGTTGCATTTACGTAACTAAAAACCGTACCAAACTAACTTACAATGTTTAGTCAGGACAGTTCTTATCCCTTGGGAGTGCAGTCTATTGTGTCTGAAAGGGGACAGTAGGAGGGTTTGGGAAGTAATGTTCTATCTTTGATCTAGGTTGTGGTTACATGTATGCTCAATTTGTAAAAATTGACAATTGTATGTGTGTGTGTTATGCTTCAATAAAACAAGTTTAAAATTTCTGTATAAAATCTTAACCCAGATACCTGTCACTTCAAGCAGCTCCACCAATAAGTGGTTTCCTCCTTGCAAACTTTAAACTGATAATGGAGGGGGAAAAATAGACAGAGGAAGAGAGACAGATACTGTGACAATTAAAAATTAATTAGCTCTGTGTTTTAACACAGTTGGGTGCAATTATCTGTGACTTTAGACACGAAACATTATTCTTTTGTCAGGTGACATTTTAAAATGCTAAACTTATCTGGGATAAAAAGATACACCTACTTCAAAATTCCTATTGTTTACTTATTTATTAATATAGACTCTTAGAAAGGGATTTCAGACTCCTCTGATAAACTTCATTCTGTATTCTTTCTAACATCAGAAGGAAGTTGGCAATATTATTCACACATTTACTAGACAGAAACTGGGAAGAAAATACATAAAATTAATCTCTAGTAAACAAAATTTGAAATAACACATTTTATGTTTCTTTTATCTTAAATCTGAAAAAGTTTCTTTTCATGAGAACGTCTACACATTCTGTAACATGCTTTGCCCAGAGAATGTCTGAGCATAACATTTACTTGGAGATTGCTAATCAGGTATGCATGCTGTTGTGGTTTATATAACAAATTTGATTGACCCATTTAAGCAAATGTAAGGGCATCAATGCTCTTGGGCAAGCTTTCCTCCTCTTTAAACACCCTGTGGTTGATAACTTTTTAATGAGTCACTTTGTATTGGTTAAAACAGTTCCCTCCTAAAATTACCTCAAGAAAAGGGTAGCAAGCATTTTAAGAAAACCTGTAGACTGGAATTGTGATAGGAAGATCAGATGGAATGAGGCAGCTCTGAGAACCAGTTATTCTATATTTGTCCTTGGCTCCATGGGATTTATCATAGTATTCCTGCTTCTGTGCACAAACTCTCCATTCTCTTCTAGATACTGGTAATTTTCTTTCTGTTCTTTATCTCCTAGTTTTTTCTTACCTATAGTCTCTCTTCCCTACAAACTGTGATTTTTTTTAAAAATTAAGATTCTTGATCGCATATAAAAAGAGCCAACCAAAGCCAGCTTAATTTTAAGGGGAGGAGGGATATAAAGGTAAACACGGGTAAGACCCCAAGGGCAGGGTCAGGAAGGGAACCAGAATATTTTGCCTGGAACATTCATCTCTGCTTCTCATTACATTTTTTTCCTTTATTCTTTTTCCTTCTCTATAGACCAGTTTTCTCTGTTCCCCAGTTTGCATGATGAAATATGTCCACCCAGAATTACTAAGCCCACGTTCAGAGTTCAATTTTATGAAGGACTTGCCTTTCTCTTAGTTCTAATTCCATCTTGGGAGAAAGTATGCAATTGCAAATATGGCCACAGAGCAAGGCTTCCCAGTGAAATAAGGCTGCTAGAAACTGACCACTGAGGAGGAGTAGGCAATTAAAGAGGAGAAGGACTGAGCAGAAAAGCCAGTGGTTGCATCCATCAACATGCAATGACTCCAAGGGTTGCAAATCTTTCCCCAGGCATCCTCAGCTGTGAACCTCTTAGCCTGCAACAATTAAGTCGGTAACTTTCTAGTTCAAATTTCAGAGAGTGGATACCATTTCAAAACATTTATTTCTGATAGCTGGCCAGGCGGTGCGTCACTAGTCCATCTATGATTTGAAACCCTTATGCCAGAGTCTTGAGGAACAACACATCATTGTCTAGGCATCAGAGGATCGATTAGAGTCAGTTTTTCCCAGAAGGCATGGCGGACATTCTAAGATTTGGCCTGTCCAGTACCGTAACTTAGTTCTCTGAGTTACAGCAAAGAGAACTATCACAAATATATTCTTTGTATAGTGATGCTAGCTGTGGTCATTGCAAGGACCATTATTTGTTTGGAGATGTCTGTTGAAGGGGAAAATAAAATTCCATGGACAATTATGTTAGGGATAAACAGCAAGACTAATCCCCCTTTTTTTTTTTTTGAGATTTATAAAATAGATTATCAAATCCTCTGAGAACATTTATACCTTTATTTAACCCGTTTTCCCACCCATATTGGATGATATAGCACAGTTAGAGCTCTTATTTTGAAAATTACAGGAACCAATTCTTCAAGTAATGTTCTATGGGAAAAAATGAGGACAAAAATGAAAATCAACTGCACATATAAACTAGGAACCAGGACATTAAAGTTCTTAAAAATTCAGGGACTGTCTTCTCTTGCTCTTCCTGTCTCTTCTCCCTGAATAACTACTTCAGTCTTCTCTCTCAGCAAGCCTGACTCTGTACTCAATCAGTATACAAGACAAAAGGTTACTCCATTAACTATTTTTTTAACTTCCTTTTAAAAATGCTATTTCAGATTTAGACTAGAATCTTTTATTTCTGCTTATATATTTCAAGGAAAGGCACTTGGGAGTAGTGATGGAGGTAGGGATAAAATTGAGTATGTGCCCAGTTATTTACATACTGTTGGGGGGTCAACACCTGTAAATTAAAGAAAAAAGACGACATAAAACCTGCCAAAAAGGAGGGCTGGTAGTTCCCTGTCCAGGAAATTGGAATAAAGTGTGTTCTACATTATGGAAAATTTCCTGTAGCACTAACATCAGTTAGCATTAAAAGAGAATGTATTATGAAACAAGTCTAAACATTCTATGTTTTTGAAATTATTGCATTCACATAGTAAGTTTATGATGTAGTACAAATATTATTCTTACTTCCCAGATTAGGAAACTGAGGCACAGAAAGCTTTAGGTAAGTGGCTTAAAAACACAAAACCTGCAATTTGTAGAGCCAGGATTTGAACAACATACCTGGCCCTATAGTGTTGTGAATGTAAACAGATTTTTGTGTTTTTATATGTAAAAGTGAAAAGTAAAAGAAGTAAAATTTTCATTATTCAGCTCCGAACTTAACAATAAATCTATTAGAATTTTTAGCGTGTTATGGGTCAGCATTTAATTTTATAAAAATAATTTGTATATAACAGTATCTCAAGGGATCTTAACTATAATTCTTTTTTCTTCTAACTTTAGACAAACTCCAGTCAAACCTGCCTTACCTAATCCTCTTCAGTTTCATTAAGACTTTTTCAAAAAAAGACTCACCCTAAGATTTGAGTACCTCAGTTATTTGAAAGATTCTTGTGAGGTACACTTATGTTTATTGTCATGTGTGTAAACCAAGACTTTATAGTTCATCACTTACATCCAATTGTGTGTTGATGACAGTGTCACATATTAAGCAGCAGGTTTCCTTTATTGTTGAATTAGGCTATGTGCTTGGTGAGCTTTGATTAGTCAAAAAAGCCTAATAAAGTAAAATTTGTCTCACTTTATTTGCCAGGTATATCAAACCACCTTTATAAAAGCAGATTAAGTATGTCTCAGGTATTACCTCCATATGTACTTTCAAATTCATTTTCTAAAGAAACTATGTACTATTAAGTTTAGTATAGCTTTAAAAAAGTAATTTCCTGAGGGGCTAAGGAATGAGACCCAATGAGTACAGAAAGGAGTTGACTGTTTACAGTACTTTTAGTCTGATTCCTAGAGAGCTGGGCTAAACCCAAGTGTGGGTTTATGCATTTTATACCCTTTAATGGCCAAATATACTTGATAATAAATCTATTTTAGCAAAGTCCACAGAACTGTTCCATCCTATTTTAAATTTGTGGAAAAGGATAAAGATACTTTTAATTGCATACTTCTTGGCATATTAAAAATCTTAAAGCATTTCTCATAATTCGAAGGTTTATAATAACGTAGTAACTTGAGAAACTACTGAAAAAATGCTTTCTTTTTTTTTTTTTTGCAATAATAGGAACAGAATAATGCCCTTGTCTTAATACAAGGTTAATGTAGTCACATCTCTGGTATTGTTTAAAAAAAATTCTTAATAGTGGAATAGTTAATTATTCCCAGATATTTAAATATATATTATTTTAACATTTATTTTTTTATTTTTATTTATTCATTTTTTTTCGCCGTGCCCTGTGGCCTGCAGGATCTTAGTTCCCTGACCAGGGATCAAACCTGGGCCCCCTGAAGTGGAAACACAGAGTCCTAACAACCAGACCACCAGGGAAGTCCCCATAAATATACATTATTTTGGTATAAATTCTGGATGGATGCTGTAGCAGAAAAAAATTATTATCTGTCAAAAATCCAGGTTCCCTGTTACTTAGGTGCAGACTTCTTTCTGGAAGTGAATCCCCAGAAGGAGACTACATTTCCCAGAGACCAATGCAGTTAGGTGTAACCATATGACTGAGTCTTGGGCAACGGAATGTGAGCAGAATTTCTGCACATCACTTCTAGGCTTGACATATGAAAATCTCCTCTAAGTTTTGTTCTTCCAATATCTTTCCTCTTCCACTAGCCACAAGTTAAATCCCAAAGAAACTTTAAAAACACTGTTCAAAATGGCACTATCTATCACTCTAGGTCACTAAAAATCTGCATGAATAAAAGCCCTTCTGCATTGCAATTCTGAGCAACACTGTATTGGAATGTAATGTGAACAAAAAATAAAACTGTATTGTGTTAGACCTCTGAAATTTGGGAATCTGTTTTAGCAGCTAACATTATACTAACAAATCCAAAAGCAATAGCTGGAAAATTATTCAAGAATATGTTATTCTTTAATGTGCAATGTTATTAAAGCTCTTTTCTTCTTTAAATATTTTAACTACTACTTTTTCTAATAATTATATATTTATGAAATATAACTGAAAAGCACATTAATGCATGATTTCATATAGTATGTATCTATTCAGAGAACTACTATATATAAGGTCCATTGTTCAACACTGGAGGGTTTAAACAATATTTTCTACAGTTCCTGTCTGCTAGGAACTTACTCTGCTTGAGCAGAAAATAAAGCTATATAATTAATCAGTATATGATAAGTGACACTAAAGGTATATCTATTGGCAATAAAGCATTTTTTTGAACACAGGGAACAGCTCACATATAAATAAATAGTGGGGAAAGTTTGATGCAAGAGGTGAAATGTCAATTGACTCAAATGGGAAATTGAAAAGAGAAAAAAATGGGAAGACATTCTTTGCAAGGAATTACATCAGACGGTGATGCTTAATATCCAATGGGAAAAGTGGAGGAAGTACTTAGAGGTGACAAAAAGTGGATAGGGGAAGAACAAGAGGACTGATCTCATTAATTACATTGGGAAAAATCTGGATTACATATATTGGGAGGAGATTGAGTAACTACTCCATCAGGATGAATCAACAAAAAAGAGAGAAATAAATTCTATCAGGACAAAGAACTAAATTTACAATAAGAGAAAGGAGAGTTACTGTAGCCTTTTGAATAGGATTGGATATCATCAAAATGCTTTTAGAAATGTGAATCTGTTGGCAGGGTATAAAGTGGAGGTCATCAAGAGTCAGGAAGAAGGCTGAGAAATTATGAAAAATGTCTGGATATAAGGTAATCAGTCAGAATGAGAGTTGTTGCAGGGAAAATGTAGAATAAAAAGCAGATTTTTAAAATACAAGTTCTTTTGAGAAGGAACAGAACTTCAAGATTCGGTTGGATACAAAATTGGTAATCAACCACATTTGTTTTTCAATTACTCTAAATTAAACAAAGAAATCTTCTAAATCATCAATATAATTACAAATCTATAGTCAGATTTTATTATCATCTACTATCTTGCTTGCAAACATTTCTATGATTCCAGCATATAATTAATGATAAGTAATTTCATAGGTCAAAGTAATAAGCAAATTCATGTTGGAATGTTTCCATAATAATTTTGTTTTCAGAGTGTTTTATTTTGTGATATTGTTATTATTTATTTATTTATGAAGTATAAATGCTATCAATTAAACACAATTACTTAAGCATTGACTGCCCCCAAAATTCCATTGTTAGAACAGATGTTCTTTTTTGATACAAATGTCTGTCCAATGAGAGAAACATATTGTTGGCTAAGCAAGTTAAATAAATGAAGGAAAATTTCTCATGCTTCCCTTAGTGTTAACAATAGGTATACATTCTAGCCCTCTCTCGTAATATTTTAGAGAAAAAAATTCTAAAAACATTATGTATTAATATCAACAGAAATATATAACATTCTTGGATTTTTTTCTCTCTAAAATTTTAAGAGAGAGGGCTAGAATATATGTCTTGGTTTACATAAAGGGAACATAAGAACTGTTCCTTCATTTATTTAATTTGCTTGGCCAACAATGTATTTCATTCATAAGACAGACATTTATAACAAAATTAGAGCATCTGTCCACACAGAATCCAAATGGAGCATTGAAAATTTCATGAAGATATATAAAAAGCCAAATGTGGAGGCATTAAAAAAAAACCTGTTAAATAAAAATTAAAGGCCCAATGGCAAAAATCTGTGTAAAATTTCCATTAATTACACTGTTGATTACAATGCAATGAGAATCATATTTGGAATATGTACTACACACTTGAAATCCTGCATCAGAAAAAGGCAAGTAATACTTAAAAAGGAAAGAATTGATTTTAACTCATCCAGTATCTTGATCCAGTTCTAGAAAACAGGCATTCCTTTCTTTCTGTCTCAGAAAGGGAATGGCTGTATTCTCTTGTTTCACTAAGCAAGGATGAAAGCCCTGTTTGGTCATTCCTCTCCCTAAACATCCCTCCATTCAATTCATGACTACTCCAAGCATTACATCTTGTGATGCCAACTTGCTTAAGAAAATGTGTTCAAACCAGGATAGATACAGAAAAAGCATTAATTTGTCTTCGTAGAGAGCTATAAAACTGTATCTCTAGAGACTCTAAAGTTTAGCCAGAAAATAATTGACCATAGTATATAAATGACTGCTAGGCACTGGAAATTGAAAACCATAAAATTTTAATAGATCTCTCTCCGTTCAAGTTGACTAAACAAACTACCCCCCCCAATAAACCGAACAAAAATAAAAACAAACAAAAAATTGTAAGCCTCCAAAAAAGTGTGCAGCATAAAGAAAATAAAACAATATATTGATAGGTTAAAAAGTGTATTTATGTAATTTACTTCTCAGGAAAGAACAGATGAAAATTTCAGTACACACTTATTTAAGTCCACCAAAAGCTTAGATAAAATTCTCTAAAACAGGACTAGGGAGTCATATTAAGTGTATAAGCTGAAATTCAAAAATGTGGAAAAAAAAGAAAAAGAGAAAAAAAAGTAAGAAAACTCAAAATGGAAAAACAAAATAAAAATCAACATTCTGGATAGCCAGAGGCAGAGAGGCAGGCTTAACTTTCTATATAATTAAATATGAGATGTGGGGAGAAACTATTCCAAAATGTCAAAGAAAATGACAAAAAATGAAAACAGTAAGTGGATATGATTATCTCTAAAAGTGAAGGAAATAAACAAGAGTAATAAGAAAAAAAATAAAATTCAAATATATAATTAGAGAAACTTTCCTCAAATTGAAGGATGAGGTTGGGCTACAAATATACCTTTATTCCTGAAGATCCAAGATTTTGTTACAAAATATTGAAGCCTCATTTCAAATATAATAGAACATCTTCCTTTAGAAAACAAATCCAAAAAAATAAGATAACTCCTAAAAGTATATGAATTTTTAAATTTAAATTCCTAAGAAAACAGATATTCATCTGTTCCAAGGTTAAGTTGAAATTATAAATTCAGAAAGATGAAACTAAATATATAAAAAGAACAGAGGTGAGCACTAAAATCAGTTAGACTGAAAATTCCATGACAGTAAGCATTGCATCCTTTTTGCTGAGTGATTTTTTCCAGTATGGACACAATGCCTGGAACAGAGAAGATACTCATAAAAGTATAAAATATATAAAACTATTCAAATAATTGTAAATATGGTTACAAAATAGAATTCAAGCAAAATTACTTAAAATCAGATGTCTATTCTTAATTATGTGTAAAAATAGTCTAGGTTTTTCAACATATATTAATTTATCAAAGATTGAAAGATAGAGGAAAAACAAGGGCAACAGAAGTATCTGAAATAACAGTATATTTTATTTGTCTTTGATAATGAAAGAAATGTAAGTTTAAATATGAATTTTATAAACTCAGTGATAGTCACGAATAGCATTAAGAACAGAACTTCTATCTCCTAAATCTTACAGATGATAAACAGATAAAATATTATATAAACCAGGAAGAACTCCAAACAAGAAAAAAAAATTAAATTAAATTAAATAAATAAGATCTCATATAACACAAAAATATAAATTAAAATATGAAGTAACTCTTGGGAATTCCCTGGCAGTCCAGTGGTTAGGACTCCGCACTTTTACTGCCCAGGGAGCAGTTCAAACCCTGGTCAGAAAATTAAGGCCCCCCAAAGCTGTGAGGCACAACCAAAAAAAAAAAAAAAATGAAGTAACTCTATATGGAATATTCTTTTTGAAATCAAATTTTATCTCATGTTACTTTACAAAAAAACTGGCCTCAAACAAAATAATCCAGAATGTAAAAGTAGAAAAACAAAAAAGCTATACCCTACAAATATAACTAAGCATTAATTGAGCAAGCAAACTGTGGTGTGAATATTCAAAAGAAAAAGAAAAAAACACCCAAGACAAATTGCATTAATAAGGGCAATTGATACTAATGAAAATGAAAAGTGTATGAGTGCAGTCTCCATAAGGGCAGAAATATATGTTGGTTTTATTCACTGACTATCCAAGTACCTAAAAGTGTTTCTGGCACAAAAGTGATTCTTGCACTGAATGCTGTGGTGTATCCTCCAGATCCCAGAACCTAACCCCAGACTAAGTCCTCAGCTCCCAGCTGCTGGGAGTGCTAGCGCCACAGCTGATTTCTTCTCCAAAACTAACCTTCAGCCAAAGAGAGCCACTTTATCCACGGTCATGCTTCCTTCTCTGGTGCATCCCAGACCAAAACCTAGTTGAGGTTAGGATATAAGGTCCTACTACTTCACCTCAATGCAGGACATTGCTGAAAGGCTATCACAATACAGAGCTCCTCACAGGATCATCCCAGTCAAAGTTCTTTCTCCACCCAATTTCACTGCTTTCATTCCTCAACAGTTACTGTACCTGAGATAAGTCCTCAGTAATTTTCCACACAAAAATCTCCATCTCAGAGTATTTTCCAGGAATCCCATCCCAAATCAGATCCAAAAATTGTTAAATGAATAAATGATGAAAAATAATAATGATGATTGCTCACGAACTCTATACTAGCCTCAAAACTATAACCAAATAAAGCTTATGATTTATGTAAGTATTTACAAATAGGTTGGATGATATCTACTTACTCCTAACAGTATATGGCAGACAGGAATATTAAAAACAATGATATAAAATAAAAATGAAATAATAATGATTCTATCGACTTTAATTTTCTTATACTTCTTTTTTCAAATTATTGTCCCTTATGGTTTCAGCCCTTAATTGTATATTTTTATTTCCTCTTTGAAGATATCTATTTATGTAAGGTCAGATTTTGTATACATTTAAAAAAATTCACTGTAATTTTCATTTTCGAGTTTTTTAAATTTTTAAAGTTTTTTGTGACCCAAAATATAATTTGTTTTCCTAAAAGGAAGCAGTATTTGTTTCATATGAAAGTGACTGAAAGACATTTTCAGAGATGTGAACTTGAGAAATATACCTCCCCTAAACATTAGCACTAGCAATGTCTTTACATTTTTATATTACAATTGGCACGAGCTCTAATCTTTAGAATAATGCATGGCTCTCCACAAATACTGTATTGTTAACATGACTATGCCTTCTTTTATGTATTTAAACAGATTTATAACCTTTTCTTTCTAGTTCTAATTATCATGCAGTAAAAGAAAGAATGACACATATAATACCAAAATGACATAAGCTGAACCAATAGGAAACACAGAAAATCTTGAAATTAAGAACAAAGCTCTTTTTCCTCTGGGGAGCCTCGTGTGTGTTGTGCTCAGAGCCACCATGTTACACATCACCAGGGGAAATGATTCACATTTCATTCAGCTTGTATTCTTTTGAGACTTTATTTTCCTTACATAATGCAAAATTTTCCCACATCTCTAACTTCATTTTATGTGCTTTATGCAACAATTTGCATACAGTTGATTTCATGTAAACCAAATGCTATATATTAGAATTATCTATACATGTATAATGAGGTGAAGAAAAATTGTATTACCTTAATGTACTATACTAAGAGTAGCACACTTTTGCTATACACATAGAAGAAAGAGTTAAAGACAAGAATGGAACTAGGGATATGTAATAATTGCAATGAATTCCTTTTTCTAGCCATTGATAGTACTAATAATCCAATAAAATGTTGTAGATACTCAATGTAGTTAGAGATTGTAATGTGTTGTTAGGTTTCTTTGCTTTAGGCTGTATCAACAAACATATCCACCACCTTCTACATTGATGGAGGACATGTTCCACATTATAAGACTGATTTTTCTGCTTGTGTTTCACATATCTCTTCTCACCTGTTTGAGGCCTCCATTTTAGTGATTATCACTTTCCTGTGTGTCTCTGGAACAGATGCCATAGGTTGATAAATCCCATCACCTATCCAGTTCTCTTCTCTCTTATCTGTCTCTCCTCCAAAGGCTATACAAGCTTTAAAAATGCTTGATTTCCCAGCCTCCCTTTCAATATTGGTTGATCATGTGACACAGTTCTGGCCAATCTGATATAAAAAGATTTCCAAAATGCCACCTTTCCTTTTACCCCTTTTATCCTGCCCAGAAGGTAGATGTTGAGGCCTAGAATACAGTAAGCACTTGACCATGAGGCCACATGCAAGAGCAAAAAGGAAACATGTCAAGGATCATGAAGCAGACAGCTAGAGACAATTGGATCCCTAATGACAAGGTTGAGCTTCTACGATCCTTACCTCCAGGGGTATTATGTGAGAAGAAGAAACTCTTATTTCTTTTTGAAACTTTTAGTTGTATTTTCTGTTATTTGCAGCCAAAAATATTCCTATATACTCTGTTTCCTCTCCTTTACTTTCCACATGTAATCCTCAAATCCTGTCAATTTTACTGCCTCTTGAATCCAGTATTGCTTTTTATCTTCATACTGATGCTCCAGTTCAAGTTATTACTATTATTTGTTTTAATTTTTTACAGAGCTTCCCGGTATCCCTGCAGGTACTCTCACACACCACCCAGTCCAAACGCAGATCACTAGTGTTTCTTGATTATTTTCAGTAGGAAGCCCAAGACTCTTATGATGACACATTAGACCATTAAATCTACCTTTGCCTATGTCTCCAGTTTCATACTCATCAAAATGCTCCTCCACCCTATACTTTAGTGTGCTACTATGGCCTCACATGTTTTTATGCCTTATATATGTTGCTTGCTCAACCTGGAATGCTCTGGTTTTCACTCTCTTATACCTTATCCTAATTTATTGCTCAGACTAGATCCTATATTTTTCAAGTCAGAGGAGTCTTCCTTAATGCTGTACTTTGGTTAGATATTACTACCACATGATCTGTCAGCACCCCAGGCTTAATATTACTACTACCATAATTGCTGTATTATGAATATGTTTGCTATCTTTACCAGCTAGTTCTCTGGATAAATTATTGATTTAGTTTTATTCCCACATACCCAGTGCAATGGCCAGCATATAGCAGATTCTCAATAATGGTTGAAAAATACACTAAATGGAAAAATGAATGGTAATTTAGATTGATTTAATCATATATGCTATTAATTAATTTTATCAATAGTCTACATGTAAATTCAGCTTATTAACTTCCCAAAGTAAATTTGCATCTATTTTATTTTGACAATACTACATCTTGGCACAAAAGTATAGATAGCCCAAGTGTCATTTTTCTCTGTGCTGCAGACCGGACTAAGGTACAAAGAGCAGACATAGCTTCCATATTATAACAGAGGTAGAGATTATAAACCTGGCTTTTGCTATATAAATAGCTTTTTAAATCCTACAGGAGAAGACTCAAAATGCTTTTTAAATTAATATCCCATAGAAACATTCATTATTTGTTGCAAATGTTACTTGTTGCAAATGGTACTGATGAACCTAGTGGCAGGGCAGGAATAAAGACACAGGCATAGCAAACGGACTTGAGGAACGAGCGGGGGAAGGGGAAGCTGGGACGAAGTGAGAGAGTAACACTGACATATACACACTACCACATGTAAAACAGATGGCTAGTGGGAAGCTGCTGCATAGCACAGGGAGATCAGCTCGATGCTTTGTGACGACCTATAGGGGTGGGATAGGGAGGGTGGGAGGTAGGCTCAAGAGGGAGGGGATATGGGGATATCCCTATACATATAGATGATTCACTTTGTTATACAGCAGAAACTAACACAACATTGTAAAGCAATTATACTCCAATAAAGACATATAAAAAATAAATTAAAGTTGCATATTTAATACAATGCTACTCTTTTAATAGCACCAATATATAGTTTTCTTCATTAGAGAAACATTCCTAAATTTGATTTTCTTTTCTCATTGGTAGAGGTGAGAATGTGAAGGTGAAATCTTCACAAATGTGAAGATTTGTCTTTCAATTACGTCTCTTACTTGGGGTGACCAAAAAAAAAAAATGTAGAACTTACTAATATCTTTGCTTTTGGAAACATTAGTAAAAAAGGAAATATTCTCAGAATAGCAACAATATCAGAACCCTCTTCAGCGGTTTCTTTTGCCAGGAGCATTGTAATAACCTCCTCCTGGACCTCCCTACTCCCCAACAATCCATACTAAAGAGCAGCCAGAGTGGTCCTGCTCAAATGTGTATTTGATCATGTTACTATTTACAGTTGACCTTTGAACACCACAATTTTGAACTGTGCAGGTCCACTTACTTGTGGATTTCTTTTCAAGATACAAAAATATACATGTAAAACATTCTACACAAGACATTTATTAAGGTGGACAGCCTATCCTTACATAGGCATGAGTGATATTAATATAAAATTAATAATGTGTTAGTTTTCTTACTGTTTTATAGCTTTGCTTTCAAAGAATTACATGACTGTATAGTATTTCTCTTCCTCTCTCATCATTGGAGAAACTGTATCAGCCTATCATCACAGGTGAAGTTTTTTTTTTTTTAAATACAACAATGTTTCCAATACTTTATTATGAATATGACTGTACTACTGAATCCCATAAAACTTTATAATGATTCATTCATTAGTGTATAGGTTACCATGAAACAATCCTACTGATTACACTAAGATACCATAAAGCAATTATATTGCTGTTTCTTCATTATCAGTGCATGAATTGTTATATCTGTAAATAAATATTAATTTCTTTTTCACTTTATCTTTCATTTTTGATGTCTAGTGTTAGTAATATATATAACATCTACAGTGTTTTGTGCCATACAAGGTAACATCAATATAGGTACTGACAGATGATTCATCTTATAAACAGATGATATAAGTTTATGGTATTGATAAACAGAGTACAGTACTGTAAATGTATTTTTTCTTCCTTATGATTTTCTTAATAACACGTTCTTTTTTCTAGCTTACTTTATTGTAAGAGTATAGTATATAATACATATAACACACAAAGGGTATACACCCTCAGTAATCACAAGAATGCCTTCTGGGAATCTAATGTACAACATGGTGACTATAATTAACAGTAGTGTTGTATACCTGGAATTTGCCAAGATATTAAATCTTAAATCTGTTTCTCTGTCTCTGTCTCTCTCCCTCATATATATAAATATATATATAAGCTGGAAAAAAGAAAAACCTCATGCATCAATGCAATCAAATGCAAAATATTAGATTAGCATGCTCGTTTTGAAAGAACAAGTAATAAGATAGCATACATTTTCATTCAAAAAGGTAAGGAACTGTGAGGATATTGGTACTTTTTTTTTCATTGCTTTATTGAAACTTTTTAAATGGTTGCTCCACTAATGTTCCTAGTGAATGTTTTCCACACCCTGACCACTCAAACTGTGATCCATGGACTAGAAGCAGCAACATCAACAGTAAGCTTGTTAGAAATACAGAATCTTGTTCCCACCCAGTCCAGCTAAATCAGAAATTGCCTATTAAAACAACAGATAATTATATGCACATTAAAGTTTGAAAAGCACAGACCTTGATAACTCAAGTTTGAAAGTTGAAAAGTAATAGTAACCTTAACAACTTAATCCTTTTTTAGTGGTTTAGCAGTGTTTTCTCAGGAGTGGGGTTGGGCAGCGGGAGCAGACTATTCTGGGTGTTGGCAACTGTTTAGAACTTAGACCACTATCGACCACAAAGCCCGGGAAAGACATGAATTTCATCAATGATATTGCTTCGAACTGTTCATGAATGCTAATAATGTTCAAATACTGCTTTTAGTCAGTTTTATTATTGTTTTTAAATTCTCTGCATTCAGTCCATCCCCTTACTGCTCACACTTGGGGTGGACCAGTCTTGACATGTCACTGTTGTTTATAGAACATTTGTTGTTATTGTGTTTTTATTCTGTGATACTATTTTTCCATATATTTAATATACGATAATTATTGCGGATAGAAAAAAGTCATTATGGTACAGAATATCTTCTAAAAATGATCCAACATCATAGAAAGAATGGTCAGCAAGACTACAAAATGTAGAGCATATTTCCAGATCTCCTGATTTTTTGCCTAAATGTCCATAAAACTGCTTCCATAAAATGTAAATTTCCAGATCCGTTGTCGGGAACTGAGTAGTGGTAAGAAATTAGAGAAGTCTTTCTACATATGTTATGTGCAACTTAGACCTTTATGTCAGGTTTCTATCAGCACCCCCAGTGCACACATGTGTACATGTACAACAGGGAGAAGGCAAGGAGTGATGATAACTCCCGCCTGTGTTGCTTCTGTTGCATCAGGTCTCCACGATTCTTTTTCTTTTTTTAAACAAAGAAGATGGAAACAGCTGTGTCGAAACATTTAAAAGCTGCGTCCACTCTTGACAAACAAAAGAGATTTCCAAGGCATTTTTTTAAGCCAAGTAAAAAGATCTTTTGAAATCAGAAAAGACAAGTTAGCTTTACTCAATCTTTTTTTAGTACTTATGCATTTTTAGCCATTCACATTTTCTTTAAAAATCAAGTCAATGGAATTCATCTCTTGTGGAGTAAAGCAAATAGCACTTTCAAGAGAGAATGAAGAGAGCAGCCAGTGTGAATGCTTTTCAACCCAGCATGATCAGTGCTCTCCAGCTCTGGCTGCACAGAGAAGGTCTGTGTTTCAGAGGAAAGTCTCCTCACATGAGTGCCACTCGACTCCAGGGGGAGTTATCAGGGACAAAGGGCCAGTACTTTCACTGCCTTCTCTGCCATTTCTCTCTCCTGAACTGAAGTCTCTCCTCCTGGCACTGTACTGGACCGTAAGACACGTTTAAAATAAAGTGATAGATGTGGGCTATTCATCTTTGCTTTCAATCCATTAGATCCTTTGTATTCCTTATAGAGGATGTATGTGTTGTATTTGTTTTATTCCAAGGAAGCTCCATCAGCCTTCCTTTATCTCACCCAGAATTTTGGAACTGAAAAAATGGATCTCATCTACACAGTGCTTACGATAGGAAGGTGAATGAAATGGTATTGCCAAGTGGTAACTCATCTTTCTAGTCGTTCCAACAAAGCCAGTTGGCAGAGCACTATGAAAATCATTATTAATAACCAATTTGTGTTGCAGTAAGCAATGCAGAATATTGTCTAAGATGTGAAGAACTGTGTTGGTGATCATTCCTTATAATTATTTGAGGTCTACAACTGCATTAGGATGAGGTGAGACATTGTTCAAAATGGAGGAAATTTTGTGCCGCAAGATGTTTGTTTGGGGCTCGTTCAGAATAGGGTTTGTTTTCCCGGAAAGATCAATGAAAAAGCTACCTAGTCTGTGGCACTGATGCAGTGACTCCCAATTATGCCCACTCTAAATAATTATATAACTAAAAATATAATTTTAAACAAACAACTGATCACCAAAATTTGTTTACAACCAACTGAGAAAAGACTGAAGGATATGGGGTTAAATGAGAATTATATATAATTGTTAAGAATGGTAACTAAACTGATAATAGTTTTGCTATAAATATTACCTTTAAAAACAGTAATATATGGACTTTTCCTGAGCTAAAACATATTGTAAGCCCTAGGTTGTATTCATAAACTCTTCTGTCCACTCATTTTGCCAGAAGTACAGTTAGGAAGCAACTGGGAGCAGTGCGTGAGGCACACTGTCACTGTATTTGTTGGCATTTAAGGCATCTGTCAAGGAGGTTTAAGCCACACATTTTCTCTATCTGGGGTTTATAATCTAGTGAAGTAAATAAGACACATGCTAAAAATGTAACAAAAGTACAATGCTGTACATGACTGTATCAGTTGGGGATTACAAATTGTAAATGCTATAGCATTTAGAGTTACAAAGGTGGGGTTTTTGTTGTTGTTGTTTGCTTTGTTTTATTTTTTAGTTAAAGGCTATCAAAGCTCCAGGTCATATACATATATTTAAAAAGCACTGCTTTGCTTGGGATGAACATACACACACTACTATATATAAGAGAGATAACCAACAAGGACCTACTGTACAGCACAGGGAACTCTACTCAATATTCTGTGATAACTTATATAAGAAAAGAATCTGAAAAAGAATGAATATATGTATATGCAGAACTGAATCACTTTGCTGTATACCTGAAACATTGTAAATAAAGTATATTTCAATGAAAAATAATTGAAAAAAAGAAAACATGCCCCCAAAATAGGGAAAGGATATTCTAGGCAGTGAGAAAACCCAGTTCAGTTGCCATGATTGAGGTAGGAGAGAATTTGGCATGTTTGGAGAAGAGCAAGAAGGCCGATATGCCTGGATTGAGTGAACTGAGGCAAGAAAGGTAGGAAATGAGATCAGAAAGACACAGTGGAGTGGCCAAAAGCAGCTCACGTACAATTTAGAACAGCTTTCTTGGCTCAAACTCTGTGAAATAATTTATTTTGGATCTATTCCATACTAGCAGATAGTTAAGTGAGTAAATGTCTCTGCCTTCTCAGAGTACACAGTATTGAGAGGGAGGCAAACAAGAACATAATTGTAAGCCATTATGATATGTTTTTTTCTAGGTATAAGCTCAAGTTGCTAGGGCACACTTAGAAGAATGTGTGTCATCTTCCTGGTGCAATCATGGAAGGCTAATTGGAGCACATAACACATTGGCTGAGCTTTGGAGGCAAATCATAGTTCATCAGGTGACCAATGAGATGAAAGTATTCCAGGATGCCTGAATGTAAATGTAATGTAAAATGTAAATGTAAAAAGGCATAAGAAAGCATTGCAGTTTTAATGGTGGAGTGGAATTGAATGGTGTAGTGGAAAAGTAAAAAGCACTGGAGACAGACAAGTTTTGAATTTTTTCTCTGAAACAGAGAGCATTACTTAATCTCCCCTTAGAAAGGGATTAATAATCATGCCTATCTTTGAAGCTCACTGCGATGAGTAGTGATCCTAAACGGTAATGTGCCTGGCTTATATTGCATGGACAGTAAATCCTAGTTAGTTTTCACATAGAGAACTCCAGTATTCACAGTAGGTACAGGGTTGGTTTCCTTATTACATTCTCAGACTTTGTTCAGAATCTGCAACAGCATGGGTGCTCAATGAATATTTGATATATAAATGAATGAGCTGGCACAGTTTCAGTTTCCTTTCAATTGCAGTAATGCAGGTGATAGAGAATAAAAAACTGCATCAGAAAAAAAAAAAAAAAACTGCACCAAGACAATGGTGGTGAACATAGGAGAAAGGAGAGATGATTTAGAGATATTTAAGAGACAAAAGATACAGAATTTGTCACTAATTGGATCTGAGGGAGAAGAAGGATTCAGAAAAACTTCCAGGTTGACAATTGAGTAACTGGATGAATGTCGGTGACATTCACTAAAAATAGGACAGCAGGGAGGAATAGGAACTGGTTTAAGTGGTGTAGGAGAAGAAAAAAAAATGAGGTCAAGTTGACTTCATAATTTTGAGAGACATACCGGCCACAGAGCTGAAAAAGCTGAGGTGGTCAGAAATGAAGTCTATTACTCAGAAGAGCGTTCAGACAAAATAGATACACTGGCAGTAACTGAAGGCTTTTTTGTGGGTGAAATTGGTAGAGAGATTATTATAGAAGAGGAGAAAAGGGAGCAATAATATATTCATTTTACATTTAAAGAGCAAGCATAAAAAGGAGAATCCCTTGAAAGGATCTCATGAATTCACAGATGAGTTAAGAGGATCATGAGAGACAGATAGCACTTCATGGTTTACTTTTCTGTGTATCCGTATGAAAACAGTACAAAGCATAGTTTGTTATGAGCTTGAGTATTCTCTCACTGAAGAACTCCCTAACTTAAATCACCTTAATAGCACAAACTCTAAGTGCTCATAATGGTGTGTGAGAAATGATCAATGATAGTAAGATAGTAAGACTCGTAACTCAGAAGACAAAGTTCTATTTGGTTTATGTGATTTAAGCATTATGAGATCATTATTTCTCATTTTTTTATTGGGCATTCAACTTAATATTATTTAGCAGGTAATGAGCAGAAAACTCAGATAGCAATATTGTTGATGGAAAGTTTTCCTTGGTAAGTATTATTTATATCATCTGCTCATTTCTAAACTTTATTCAGAAAATATTTAACTTTTTTTATTGTGTTCTCATTATGCTTGAATACACAGTTTGATACTAATCCAGAGAAGGCAGTCACTAACATTTTTTAAAAAAATAGTTGGAAGATCTGTGTCCTAACTGAGATAAATGCCAACTTTCTTTTCATAGCATTCATTCAGTAATTGTCTCTGAAGATTTCCTCAGTTGTTTAAAAACTATTTTCAAAATGCTATATTTTTCTATATTATTTTAGCTGATTATAATTTGGTGTTTCTGTGAATTGGGACTAAAATTCATTAAACTGTATTGTTTTGCTGTAAAGAATATCTATGTGGGAGTATAAGCACACATTTCACATTCAATTGAAAAGTGCAATGCTGACATAATTATCATAATGTGATCCCAGAATCTCTAAACATGGTTTTACAAAAGCATGGTCTGGAAAAGTTCAGATGTCAGTGAAAGGACGCCAGCATCCTGATGCAACGGCCTTTGTTACTGAATTAGCATTTATTCTGACATCAGAGTTTAAGACATGAGCACAATATATTAAAATGTCATGAATTGCTCCTAACTCAAATAAACCATCACATAGCAATTGGACACAGGGTCTCTTAGTTGGTTTTCTCTATGAAAAAAGAAAATTTCCCAATTGTTATAAATTATAAATTCTCCTGTCTCTAGGAAGAACCTATCTTATGCATGTTAATTAAAAATAAAGACATACCAGGAAAAACCGATTTTTTTTGTTCACATTCATACATCAGTGAAGTAATGGCTTATAGTCTGTTTTTTTCATGAAGTATTACATGTAAAATAATTTAATCAAAACCGTAAGTTTCATGAGTAAATCATTTACAGAAGATACACTTTTGATTGTTTATTTCTCAAGGGTTATCGATCAATGTGAGGAAAACTAAATGATGAAAAGCTAGAGGCAGAACAAAGAAGGCAACCTCAGCCAATTGGGTTCCTTTTTTATCTCCAGAAATATAAACAATGACTAGGCAGCATCTGCATTATGAGAAGCAGAGGAAAATGTGTTTCTCTGAAGCAGCAAAATGTTAAGAGGCCCTATCGTTAATTAGAATTGTGGCACATGTATTTCTAAATACATGATTTTATTGGAATTTGAAATATAATGTTTTTAAAGAAGTAAGAACATTAGTTCATTGATTCCTAAGTAACAGTATTCTTCTTCAAGCTGATTTTCTTTTCTTTTCTTTCTTTTTTTATTGAAGTAGAGTTGATTTACAATATTATATTATCTTCAGGTATACAACATAGTGATTCAATATTTTTATAGATTGTACTCCACTTAAAGTTATTATAAAATATTGGCTATATCCCCTGTGCTGTATTCACATTCTTGTATCTTCTTTCTTTTTTTTTTTAACATCTTTATTGGAGTATAATTGCTTTACAATGGTGTGTTAGTTTCTGCTTTATAAGAAAGTGAATCAGCTATACATATACATATATCCCCATATCTCCTCCCTCTTGCGTCTCTCTCTCACTCTCCCTATCCCACCCCTCTAGGTGGTCACAAAACACCGACTGATCTCCCTGTGCTATGCGGCTGCTTCCCACTAGCTATCTATTTTGCATTTGGTAGTATATATAAGTCCATGCCACTCTCTCACTTTGTCCCAGCTTACCCTTAGCCCTCCCTGTGTCCTCAAGTACACTCTCTACGTCTGCGTCTTTATTCCTGTCCTGCCCCTAGGTTATTCAGAACCAATTTTTAAAATTTTTTTAGATTCCATATATATGTGTTAGCATACGGTATTTGTTTTTCTCTTTCTGACTTACTTCACTCCGTATGACAGTCTCTAGGTCCATCCACCTCACAACAGATAACTCAATTTCGTTTCTTTTTATGGCTGAGTAATATTACATTGTATATATATGCCACATCTTCTTTATCCATTCATCTGTTGATGGACACTTAGGTTGCTTCCATCTCCTGGCTATTGTAAATAGAGCTGCAATGAACATTGTGGTACATGACTCTTTTTGAATTATGGTTTTCTCAGGGTATATGCCCAGTAGTGGGATTGCTGGGTCATATGGTAGTTCTATTTTTAGTTATTTAAGGAACATCCATACTTTTCTCTATAGTGGCTGTATCAATTTACATTCCCACCAACAGTGCAAGAAGGTTCCCTTTTCTCCACACTCTCTCCAGCATTTATTGTTTGTAGATTTTTTGATGATGGCCATTCTGACCGGTGTGAGGTGATACCTCATTGTTTGATTTGCATTTCTCTAGTGATTAGTGATGTTGAGCATTCTTTCATGTATTTGTTGGCAATCTGTATATCTTCTTTGGAGAAATGTCTATTTAGGTCTTCTGCGCATTCCTGGATTGGGTTGTTTGTTTTTTTGATATTGAGTTGCATGTGCTGCTTGTAAATTTTGGAGGTTAATCCATTGTCAGTTGCTTCATTTGCAAATATTTTCTCCCATTCTGAAAGTTGTCTTTTCGTCTTGTTTATGTTTTCCTTTGCTGTGCAAATCTTTGAAGTTTCATTAGGTCCCATTTGTTTACTTTTGTTTTTATTTCCATTTCTCTAGGAGGTGATTTATGTCATAGAGCGTTCTGCCTATGTTTTCCTCCAAGAGTTTTATGGTGTCTGGCCTTAAATTTAGATCTTTAATCCATTTTGAGTTTATTTGTGTGTCTGGTGTTAGGGAGTGTTCTAATTTCATTCTTTTACGTGTAGTTGTCCAGTTTTCCCAGCACCACTTATTGAAGAGGCTGAGCAATCTACTGATTCAATGCAATCTCTGTCAAACTACCAATGGCATTTTTCACAGAACTAGAATAAAAAATTTCACAATTTGTATGGAAACACAAAAGACCCTGAAATAGCCAAAGCAATCTTGAGAAAGAAAAATGGAGCTGGAGGAATCAGGCTCCTGGACTTCAGACTATACTACAAAGCTACAAAAATCAAGACAGTATGGTACTGGCACAAAAGTAGAAATATAGATCAATGGAACAGGATAGAAAGCCCAGAGATAAACCCACACACATATGGTCTCCTTATTTTTGATAAAGGAGGCAAGAATATACAATGGAGAAAAACAGATTTTGATTGGCTAGAAATTGAGAAAAATAGTAAAAGCAGAAGGTAGTTAAGCGAAGAATGGGAAAGCAGATAAATAAGCCAGAAAGGAGTTGTGCACGGTGACTTAAGGGAAAAAAAAAAGAAACTGAAACTTCATTAACAGAAGCTGGAAAAAGAAAACTATGTACTGAATAGTTAAATAGTTCATAATGATTTCCTCCAGGCTGGATGCTTCAAACGAAATGCTACAAAGTTGTTATTAATCATTGTCAGGGAAATAGGATTGGGTGTGTCTTACATCCTAAAAGGAAAGAAAATGTTCGGTATAGTATTATTTTCCCTGAGAAGAATGGGACATTTAAGCCAACTATACATAATCACTGAACTGATTAAAATAAGAAATGAGATTTTACCACAGAAGCAAACTATGCTCCTCTCTAGAGGAGGATAATGAAAAGAGGGGAAAACAGGGGATAGTTATGTCCAAGACATGTCTACTGAAAAATTGGAGACACTGAGTAAGGCAGAGGAACAGAATGTTTTATATTCATAAGAGATTATACACATATAAACAATGGAAGATTATTCAGCCATAAAAGGAAGAAAATCCTGCCCATTTTGACAACATGGAAGGACCCTGTGGGCACTTTGCTAAGTGAAATAAGTCATCAGACCGAAAGACCAATACTCTATGTTCTCACTTATATGTGGAATCTAAAAAAGCCAAACTCATAGAAATAGAGAATAGAATGGTGTTTACCAGAGGCTGAGGTGTGGGAGAAATGGGGAGATGTTGGTCAAAGTATATAAATTTCGTTATAAGATGAATAAATTTGTGGACCTAATATATATTGTAGTGACTATAGTTAACAATACTATATTATATACTTGACAGTGCTGAGAGCTTACCTTAAATGTTATCACCACACAAAATACTATTGTGGTAATCATTTTGCAATATATACATGAATCAAATCATTACATTGTACACCTTCAAATTATATATGTTATATGTCAATTATATCTCAATAAAGCTTGGATAAAAATCCCAGTATTTAAGCAAATGTGTGCCAGGTAATAATGCCCCTTCTTGCATGCTCTCTTTGAGTGATTCCCTTGGCATTTCTCTCTTAGATTCAAGGGAGGGAGTCATTATTTAATGGAATGGAATGTAGTATATTCATTAATTATATTCTAATATTTAGCGATAACCTTAAAAAGGAGATTTTCAGGTTCTGGGTACTCAGCACAGCAATGAACAAGACAAAGTCCCGTCCTGGAAATGACTTGGGAAAAAACAAGTAATAAACTAGTAAATGTGTTAATATTTAAGAAGATTACAGATTCTAATAAGTTCTATAAAGAAAATAAAGAGTACTTCATGCCCGGGAATCCACTCCAGTTAGGATGGATCAGGGAAGGTCTCTCTGAGGAAGTGACATTTGAGCTGATACTCAATGTTAAGAAGGTTCTGGAGAAAGAACATTCCACGCAGAAAGGAAAGCAAATGAAATAACTTAAAAAGACTACCGTATGACCCAGCAATCCCACTCCTGAGCATATACCTGGAGAAAACCATAATTTAAAAGGATACATGCACCCCAATGTTCATTGCAGCACTGTTTACAATAGCCAAGACATGGAAGCAACCTAAATGTCAATCAACAGAAGAATGGAAAAAGAAGATGTGGTACATATATACAATGAAATATTGCTCAGCCATAAAAAGAATAAAAACATGCCATTTGCAGCAACATGGATGAACCTAGAGATTGTCATACTGAGTGAAGTAACTCAGACAAGAAAGACAAATATATGATATCGCTTATATGTGGAATCCTAAAATAATGGTACAAATGAACTTATTTACAAAACAGAAGTAGAGTCACGGATGTAGAAAACAAACTTATGGTTACCGGGGATAAGGGGGGTAAGGATAAATTGGGAAATTGGGATTGACATATACACACTAATATATATCAAATAGATAACTAATATGAATCTACTGTATAGCACAGGGAACTCTACTTAATACTCTGTAATGGCTTATATGGGAAAAGAATCTAAAGAAAGAGTGGATATATGTATATGTATAACAGATTAACTTTAACTAACACAACGTTGTAAATCAACTTTACTCCAATAAAATTTTTTTTAAAAAGTATGGTCTGTTGTCTTTGAGGAAAATAAAGGAGTTCTGTGTGGCTGGAGCTTAGGGTGGAAGAAGGAAGCACTAAGAAGTGTGGTCAAGAGAAGTGGAGGGAGGCAAGGGTTTTGTTCTAATCATTTATCAATCTTTGGGATTAATTGGGCTTCAGGCATATCTATTATAAATTGCATACAAGTGAATTGTTTTCTCTCAATCTGATGTTTAAGTGGTAAATGATCTGTGACATGCTATGATAATTGTTAAATTTGTCTACATAATCTACCATCTTATGTTGTGTTTTACCCTCATAAGTCATCTTCTTTACCTTTTTCCTTTCCTTTTTGGCCTACTTCTGGTTTAGAAGTTAAACATTCTACCTGAATATTTTTAGCAGTTATGGTCACATTTTTTTTTAACTTGCATACTTCATTTTAAAAAATTTATATACACTTAGTAATCCACCCTCCTCTAGAGTAGCAAGAAGTCTTCAAATGCTTTAATTCCAGTCACCTTTCTAGCTTTTATGTTACCAATATTCTCATTTCACTTTGCTTTTATATCTCCAAAAGTAGTCATAATTATGATTGTATTATTCAAATCATTCTTATTTAAATTTACTGAAATATTTATCAATTTCTCTGCTCAACATTCCCTTTTACATCCCAGCTTTCCTCCTAAGTTCTCTTTTCTCTAAAGTATATTCTATATTATTTCTTCATTAGTGGATTGCGATTAATTTGCCTGCTGTTTTACTTATTTAAATACCTTAACTTTATCTTCATTTTTGAATAATAATTTAGTGACATGTATAATTTTAGACCAATAATTATTTTTCCACAGTGCTTTTAGGAATATAAACCCAGTATCTTCCAAACTCTAAAATACTTTCTCTTAGCAATTATTATTGTTGTTGTTACTATATTCCTATAATTAATATTATTATTATTTTGAGGTTAGCTGTAGTCTATTTGTTAGAAACTTGTATTTCCTTCATATTTGATTATAAGATGTAAACTTTTTGTTAAGACCACAGACTAGACTAGAAATGAATCTATTTATTTTTAATCCTACTGCAAGGAATTGTTTTCCTAAATCTGAAGATTCATATCTTTCATCAAGGTTCAACCACTATCTCTTTGAGGTCAAGACACAGATGCAAATGAGTGTGGCTCCCTTAAGGAGATCCATCAGCTTGGAGATAAGCACAATAATGCCTGACACAGAAACTAAAGGAGTTTTTCAGTGGAAATAGAGATAAATCAATATATATTTGTTGAATGACTCAATAAAATGGCATTGCAAACAATAAAAATGTCTTCTTTTAACTTTTCTATATGCTGCAACAAAAAGGCAACTGTACAATGAATTAAGATAAAACATTCTTAGGTAGTGAGCAGAACCTAAATGCTAACAGATTTTTTGTCATTCTGATGATAATTCAGTTTGTTCTCAAGTTACCTGCAGAAGTCAATCAATATTTCCCTGGATATAGATTCTTTTATTATTTAAAAACAAGATGACATGTTGATTTGTATATCCCTAGGAAAGCAGTCAGTGATTTTGTCAAAGGTGTTGTAAAAACATTTAAGGCAATTGGATTCCAAATTCTAAATAGTAAAAAAAAAAAAGGAATGGATTTTGAGGAGACTACCCCAGCATGAATATTTTCATGCTTGCTGTGCTGTTAATTGGACATGGTGAACTGGAAAAAAGAGCTTAGTGGAGATCACATCAGTGGAGAGCTGTGTGTGGTCATCGATGTGAGACCACTGTGACCAAGAGAGAAAACTCGCTTTCAGATGGCCAGAAAAACAGCCCTAACATTTAGAGTTTGAGGCATAAACACAGGAAAAAAAGTGAAATCCACTGAATGGGTTCAATTAACAGGTGTACACAGATATTTGATGAGTTCCATGAAAATTTTAGATAAAACATAATGTTGCACTTAACCTTTCTCAACATTAAAATGAGAGAAATACATTCTAAAAACTGAATTTTAGAGCTACTGACTTCTTCAGGCTACATCTCCCTTTCACTTTTCAAAAATTTGCATCTTTATTATATAAATTTGTATTTATGTTATTTATGATATATACATTTATATTTATCTGCCTATCTCTATATTATCTATCATAAAATGTTGTAAATACATTAGGAATAATGTACTTCATTGTGCAGAATTTCCTGAATTTCAACAACATCTGATTAGTTTACCGGTTTAAGTTACGTGTGTGACAATGCATGACCAAATACATTCTAACTAAGTCAAAGGTTTTCACTGTTGAAACACGTATGCAAGGGTTTGCCCTGGAAAAAAAATGGTAATAACTTTCAAATTAGAGCCTAAGTTAGATCACTGACATTACATGCTGTCACTCAGTGGGAAATACCCCCACATAAATTGAATATTCCTTGATAACTTACATTCAGTGATGTCTACAGAAATTAGATAGTTATTTTCTGGGAAATATTAGGCACAGTAGTGCTAAAACCCATTTAGAAAATATTATGACATCTTTTAGAATAATGCAAAATGTTTCTATAAATATTGCACAATCTCATTTGACAGGTGTTTATTTTGATATTTCAGTCTTCTTAATTAGATATGCATTAATTGCTAAAACTGTGAGAATATTTGTGTATGTAAATGTAGGCATTATGAGAATATTGTTCTGTTTCCTTGTTTAGTATCAGGGAAACTATCTAGAGAATTCTGTCATGTATTTGCCTCCATTAACAATAATGAGTCGAACATATAATTTCAGGTATGCTGTCCCCAGTCAAAATCTTTGAGCAAAAAAAAAAAAAAAAAAAAAAGACATTTATAATTTACTTATGTATTTTCTTTTTTAAATTCAAATTAATTTTTTTCTTTAGTATATATTTGAAGGAAAAGAAGTGATTTAAATCTCAAAAGGTACTTTTCCTCTGAAATTTACTTTGAGATTCCAGCATCAGCAAAAGAGATGAAAACAACAGAAATGGCCTGTGGGAGCTGATTTGAACTGTCTAACTTCTTTTTGCTGACTTCCTTTACTTTTGCTTCTTTAAACTATCTGCTCTTCTCTTACCCATTTCACTGTCCTTGATTTTGCATACTTTTACCTCTGCCCTTAATAACAAACATTATCAGTTTTTTCAAACCCCACTTAATTCCGAAACCTTTGTCCTTGGAGGAAGAAAACCTTTTAAAAAATGTACATATTCTTTATCTGTGATCATCACTTTCTACCTTGAAGAATATAGAGACATTTCAGATATAGGAAGATGTCTAGGCTGACTCAAATTATGTTTGCACAATTGTCAGAAATGCCTGATCAAAGCCCCTCATGCACTTAGCCTCTCTCAGCAATAAATGTCTCACGTAAATGGATGTGCTTACGGGGATCTTGATTATAGAATAGAATTGGCCCATATAGTAATCATGTTCTAGCTAAGTTAACTCACTAGCTAGATTACCTATAAAATACTAAAACATAAATGACATTAACTATCTGAAGTTTTTAGAGTTTCTTGTTATAAACGTGTTGTTATTTACATCGAATGTATCAGCAAGGGCAGATTGAATCATGAAAGATACCCACATTTCTTACTTCCTGAGCCATAGTTTCTTACATTTAAGCATACTAATTTATTGTTTAAAGATGAATCCCAATATCCAAGATACAAGAATTAAAAAAAAAAAATCTGACAATTAAAAGAACTCCTTCCACCCCAAATAAGTGGTATTCTGAAATAAATGAATGGATTCATGCAACCAATTCAGAAGATTAATGCCTGAATATGAAATGTACAAAGCATAAAAGCTATGTTGTTGGTTGATACAGTGGCAGAGTCAGCAGATAAGTGAATATTCAGATTATTCAATATCTCCTTGGATTTTTTAAGGTTAACTTAGTTGTCAGTTTCAGCACCTTTACAACTGCTGAACTTATTGGCAACAGTAACATAGCAAACGTGATCAATCCTTTCCTAGAGTTAGTTTCCTTCCAAGTTCAGAGTTAACCACCTACAGAGTAAGGAATAAAGGTATTATACATTTCAGTAGCCGTGGAAACAGGTACACAGCACATTATAAACAAAATACAATTTTGAGAATAAGTCCCAAAATTTGTAGCTCAGTGATTTCAACAGCCACACAGGTTTAGAGAATTTTTTTCCTTCAAAGTGTAACTCTCCATATTTGGAAAAAAAAAAAAGGGGGATACAATCAAAACTTAGGGAAGTTGGAAAGTGGATTTGGGATGTGAGAAACCATGGGGAATACTCCTGAATCTGTTATTAACTTATGTGTGACCTTCACCTAGTTACTTAACTTTTCAGTTCTTTATTTTTTGCATCTGGACAACATTATCTTGCCTCCCTTGCTGGAATCTTGTGAACCTTAATTAATGTTTGTGAACCACTTTGGCTTCCACAGCTGGAGGATGTTGAAGAAATGCAAATTATTGTTGTTGTTATTTATTATTTATTGTTTTCTCTCTAGACTTAGTTCCAGGCTCTGCAGGCTTACCCCTTGAGCCATGGAGACAAATTAATAATAAATGCAGTGCTAGTTCTTCAGCAAATACCAGAATGGCTCAATGGGAAACAGTTTAAAAAAAAAGTCTACAAAATTATTATGCTTTACTCTTCTATTATAAAAGTCACAAGAGTCAAAAGTTTAAAAAATTGCCAGAAATTTAACAACTTTATTCTTTTTGACTCATTCTCCTTTACTTTGAATTACAGAGGATCTTCATTGTGTGCAGTATTTTTATTCAGTTGAATTAATGCCATTTTGGACTGGCAACCTGTCTCTGCTTAATTTTTTTCTATTGGGAAAACTATACCATTGGTAGTTTTAGTCTTTTTCCAAAAAAATCTACTTTTCAACTATTTTTCATTTACAAAAATAAAATTTGAAATGACTGTTCTATTTTGCTGGACCTTTTGGGTTTTTATTTCTAAGCAGATGTTCATCTTCCCTTAAAACAGGTCAGTTTCCCTTTTATGAAGTTTATAATTACCATATAACATGAATTATGTTTTGTAAATATTGAAAAAAAATTATAGATGCTTTTGTATTGAATATTATTGAGATTCTTATTAAAATACAGTTACTTTTTTTTATAGGACATGATAAAAAAGTCTACTTTTAAAATGAAGAAACAGCATTCACATCTTTCCCAAAGATCACCTTTTCTTCCTTACTAATAGACGCCTCATTTTATGTTTAGATAACCCTGCAGATCTTGCCTAATGTCTGGGAAAATAGGGCCCTCCTGCATCCTCAGGGGATGGTTATAATTTGTGGAAGCCAAGAATGGCATCCTCTTTACCAGATATTCACTGTCACAGGCTCCCTTGTTCCTAGGATGACATGTGCATGGCCAATGAGGTGGAAGAACTTCTCTGATAATCTTCTGGAAAGATTCCTCTGTCTTTTACTCAAGAAATATGTCTCTCATATCTTTCCTTTTTTCATGGAAGGATAGTACAGGACATTATGAATGCATTTTCCAGCCATTTTGTAACCAGAAGAGAAACTTGATAATTTAAAAGATTTTTATAAAAAGTCATGCTGTTTAACAAACCCTTGCTTGTCTAAATAGACTTTTCCTTATGATGAATGTTTCTATTACTTTAAGCTCTTCAGTTTGTCAGTTTTCTCCTAGACACTGAAGAAAACAATCTTAACTAATAGACGTTACCTGAGTACACTAACCTTCATTAATATTCTCCTCCATACTTCCATAGCACTTGTAGTAACTATATGTAATTTAGTATTAAATTATATGGTAGCTTGTATTGCTTGGCATTAGTTTTATAGATCTCCTGAACTAAATTGTCAGCCGTTTGAATGTGGAAGCACCATTTTATCCTGCCTGTGCTTTTCCCCTATGCCTTGCACTATGCTGGCTCAGAGGAGGCTCACTGCATTTAAACAAACAAACAGACAAACAAAAAACACGTGTGTGTGGGTGTGTGGGTTTATGTTGCCTTTTTCTTGCCTTTAAACTCAAAACTCTGTCACAACTCTTCTGGAAGAGTTTGCCATGCTTTATTCTTCCTTAGACTAATTCTTCTGTTTTCTTTCCTGTTCCTTTTCTTTCTATGGTCTCTTTGTAGGTATTCTGAAAAGCTTCATCTTTGGTCTTATGCTCCTTTGCTACTCTGTTCTCTTGAAGATAATATCCATTATGACTCATTTACTTACGCAAAAATGACCATTATATGTGACTCCCAGTTTAATTTCTACCCTGCATATCTATCG
>NW_006781997.1:1640986-1654566 GCF_000442215.2 Lipotes vexillifer | reverse complement strand
GGCATTCCCAACTACCTTTACAATTGGTACTTTCCACTGAATATACAATTGAAATTTCACTCTACCTTCAGTCACTGAAAGGTGAAGTATTCTCTCCTTCCTCTGAATTTCTATAGCTAAACCACACTCTACAACTACTGCTTGCATTAATAATTTATCTCTGCTTAGACTTTAAACTCCTTGAGATCAAGGACTATGTCTTGTTACTCTTTAATTAACCTCCACCTATATATGTCTTATATATAATATGAAATCAGTTAGTGTTTGAATGGATATGTGACCACTTTATTCCAACATAGAAACATGTCATATTGAAAAACTTGGTTAAACTTTCTCTTTTTTGTATTTATATATACTTCAGGATATTTGGGGGGTATATATAAATATAAACATATATATGTAGAGAAGATATATTTTCACTGATATGCTTAGTATGTAGAAATTCTACCTGATTATGTTTTCAAATGTCCATATTGATGTAGTTCAATTAAGATCAACTTCTGGTTTTAGCATCTTTTTAGTACAAATAATTATTTTATTAAGATTATGGGCTTCCCTGGTGGCACAGTGGTTGAGTCCACCTTCTGATGCAGGGGACACGGGTTCGTGCCCCGGTCCGGGAAGATCCCACATACCGCGGAGTGGCTGGGCCCGTGAGCCATGGCCGCCGAGCCTGCGCGTCCGGAGCCTGTGCTCCACAGCGGGAGAGGCCACAACAGTGAGGGCCTGCGTAGCGTAAAAAAAAAAAAAAAAGAATAAATAGAGTTACCTTCTCCCTTCTTATGCTATTCTATGGTTTCCCCACCTTCCAGCTGCATTAAAAAGGAAACTGTTCCTGTTTTAAAGTAATTAATCCTTAAAGACCAAGAAATGGTTGAATTTTAGCACATCTATGTGTTTTATACAAAATTCATGGGTTGTTTTTCCTTAATGACAGTTGTACCACTAAATAAATATAAAGTAATGATTTGATTCATAAAAATCCTACTAGAGTCAACCAAAAAAATACATGAAAATTATGTAAGTCATTGTGCTACATGTAAGTCATTATGCTAAGAAGTGAGGGGAGAGAGATAGGAGACACAATCTGTTTTACAAGGCATCGGAACAGTTCAAGTCTTTGAATTTAGGTCATTTATATCAACACTTGAAAAGACCCAGAGGAAATAACTCTGGAGGTGGGAGAAAACGATCCTCTGCCTCTTGTTAACAGGTAAATGGTCAGATTTATATAGAAGGATTTAGGAGGGGAAGAAGATAAGGGAACGGGAAGTTGAAGAAAAGAAGGAGGAAAAGAGAGAGGCAAACTTTCCAGTTACTGTCCTCAATCAAGCCACAAGCTCTAAAACACTCAGCTCCATTCTGTTCTCCTAGGAATTCAGCTGGGAACATACTACCTGAGGAGACTGCAAAACCCTCAGGTCATCCAAGACAAACCAAGAGTAATTGGTGCTTGCCTAAGAATAGTATCCAGAGAGATATTGCTCCAAACACTACTGAATAAATTTGAGCATTCTGCTATATTTCTCTGATAAAATTGCTTTCTCCCATGTAAAAGTGCCCAAAGTAACTGACAAAAGGTCAAAGATCTCTTTGGGGTATAGTAATTTACTAATTATTCAATTTATCAATTAAAAAAAATTAAAACCTACAGTTCTATAATGGCAAAATCTTGAATGCAGAGTTTGAAACACAAAATAAATCTCATTGTGGTTCCCTTGCTCTTTGTGACATCGGATATTCTAATGCCAAGATAATGGGTGTTATGCTATTGAAAATTCAAAGTCAAAAAATCACGTTTTTCAGTCACCATTGTAATCTCTGATATCCTCCCTTTCTCTGTTTCCAGTGATCCTTTTAAAATATTTACTCAGAGGTAAATAGCTTATCTTAAGTTCTCCAGCTGTGTCTCTTCTTCACTTGCACAAAAATAGGACTTTTTTCCTCATACATGATTTCTATGGATATTATTTCTCAGAGGCTGTCTCTTCTTCAGGATTGACATGCTGGTGAGTGTTCAATCAGGGAGCTCAGTAGATTTAGTACTAGTGTCATTACACAGTGACATTATGATCGGCATCAGATTAAAGCACCATATGGAGTGCTGAAAAACCACACTGATATTTGAACCTTTGCTACTTGGAAGAGGAATTCTTTCCCTGACCGGCTCTCCTTCTCCCTTTTTTCCTTCACCAGTTTCTGAGCAGAAACATGGTGGGTAGGAGGAAATTCTGAAAAGACCAGAGCAGACTCTTTGTGAGGTCTGCTATGCCAAAAACTCTTCTTGTCATTTTTACACAGGTTTCCTTTTTGTTAATTCTGTAGTGAACTGGGGAAGAAGGGGACTAATATAGATGAGATAGAAGATAGATAGAGATGACAGATACAGATAGATCCTTTATTCCCAATATCTATGCCATTTCTAACCATCTCCCATGATCTCTGTTATCATCCACAGTTCCAACATAGGAGCAGTGCCATGAGTGGCCATAGTCTCTCAGAGCTCCATTCAGTCTGGTATGCTCTGCATTGTGACGATCTCACCATCCCGTGCCCATCACAACGCTGTCTATATGTTGCATCCTTCCGGACACAAATGCGCAGATTGGTGCACAGGGAGGAATTTGGATGTATGGCTAACTTTGGGAATTAATGCTTTCAAACTTTGGTTTCTATATAATCTCCAGTTGACAATTCACACTCTACTCTGCAAGAACGTCCCATTTACAAATAAATATAAGAATACCTAAAGACTAAGGGAAATAAATCCAAGTTTTTAAAAACTATTTCATATACATGTCAGTCACTTTATTTCAATCTTGAAATAAATGGTCAATTTAATATACAAGTAAGGAGCATCAATTCTGGAGCCAGACTTCCTGGATTTTAATCACTTCTCTGTTATTTTACTAGCTGTATGAACTTGTGCTGATAAATTCTATAGATAATTCCTCATCTATAAGATGAAAATAATAACACTACATCATAAGGGAATTTTAACTTATCAAACTTTTATTATTCTTTTAAGAATAATCAATTCCCTAGATTTTTAAAAACTGGAAATAAATTATGTAATATAATGGAAAGAGCATGGATTTAGCAGACAATACAGGAGTTTGATTCCTGGCTGCACTACTTATATCTGTTTTTTTGAGCTTTATTTTTCTGGCCAATAAAATGGAATTTAAATATTTAATTCAAAATAGTGAACTGAGGGCTTCCCTGGTGGCGCAGTGATTGAGAGTCCGCCTGCTGATTCAGGGAACACGGGTTCGTGCCCCGGTTTGGGAAGATCCCATATGCCGCAGGGCGGCTGGGCCCGTGAGCCATGGCCACTGGGCCTGCGCGTCCGGAGCCTGTGCTCCGCAACGGGAGAGACCACAACAGTGAGAGGCCCGCGTACAGCAAAAAAAAAAAAAACAAAAAAAAAAAACACATAGGTCTTTAACTATCCAAAATCAGAGAGGAACAGAGCACTAAGCTCTGTACTGGTAATGCATAGTCAGAACCAGTATTTGAGTAAGGGAATTGTGTCTTGATATATGATACATATAGGTAATGTATATTAGTGCAACATTAAAAAAAGACCCTTAGCTTCTGGTAAATTGTAGCTAGAGACAGTTTTCAAACTTCACATTTTGAAATGTGGGTTGAGCACTTATACTCATTTTCAATTCCATATACTACACATAAATAGCCAATATCACTAGTAAGTGTTTAAAATACTTGTTAAGTTAAAATACATGCACATTTGTAATTTATTAATTTAACAAACTTTAACTGAGTGCCTAATATGCCACATAAAAAAATATTACCACATCAAGAGAAAGTAACTTATCTATATTTAATACCTTTGCCATTGTTTTTAAAAAATTCTTTATCTTGTAGTTTCAAGATAAATTAATTAACTAAAACTTCAATTTTAATTATTCTTTTCTCAACTCACTCTATGAATTAAAATTTCTATTGCTTCAATTGAAATAGATGTCACTAATAAATATCTTCTGCTCGAAGGAACATTGCTACAGTAGACCTTACCAATCAGGAAGATTTAAGTGGCTTCAATAGCGGCCCTATTGAAGAACTGAAACCTTTTGGAATAACGTCTACCCAGGACTTCTTTGCTCTGAATTTCCTACCCCCTTAGCGTTGGGCTACTGACAGCTACTCATGTGCTCTGCAATGCCACCTTCTCAGCTACAGGTGATTAAATAAATTCCATTAAACTTGGAACAAAGATTCAAAACAGATGGTTATTCTTTGCAGGTGGCTAGAAATTTAACATGTAGCATGGGGAGCTGGAGGGCAGTTATATTGTACTATGAAGATGAAAATCAGAGGAGAAAGCTGGTGTGTTGAGAGAGAAAATAAGTAGAAACATTTTTGGTACCCATTGTTCCTGTTTCCCAGATCCTGTCACCATCCCATCCTGGACCCCGGGAATATTCCTCCCCTTGGATTGTGGGATTCCAAGGTATAACCAGGTAGTATTATAATAATATACCTCTCCCTTTGTCCCCTTGAACCACCTTGATTTGCTTATTTAAACCTACTGAGATTTATATAATGTAAGACTTTATGGAACAAATGGGAATGGGAAATGAAGTGAATTTTTTTATATCCATTTTTTGTAATATTTTTATATCCATTAAAATTTTAAAAAGAAAATTAGCAAGCTAAAGTTAATATCAATTTCATTTTTGCTGGAATTATTGACTCCTATTTTCTGAGGCCTTCTTACAGGTAAACCTCTCCATTACAGGTTCTACCACATCTTCAGATATCAAAATAGCTTAGATGTTAGGATCATGGGGTTTCACAAAATATCTTTCCATCTTTGCTATGCTCTGAATGTTTATGTCCCCCTAAGATGCCTATATTGAAATACTAACCCACAAAGGGGATGGATTTAGTAAGTGGGGCCTTTGGGAGGTGGAACCCTCACGAATGTAGTTAGTACCTTATAAAAGAGGTTCCAGAGAGATCCCTTCTCCTTCTACCATGTGAAGATACAATGAGAAGTCTGCACCCTGAAAGAGAGCCCTCACCTGACCATGCTGGAGCCATGATCTTAGACTTCCAGGCTCCAGATTTTTTAATTTTTTTTTTTTTTTTTGGTACGCGGGCCTCTCACTGTTGTGGCCTCTCCCGTTGCGGAGCACAGGCTCCGGACGCGTTTTTTTTTTTTGCGGTACGCAGGCCTCTCACTGTTGTGGCCTCTCCCGTTGCGGAGCACAGGCTCCAGACGCGCAGGCTTCGCGGCCATGGCTCACGGGCCCAGCCGCTCCGCGGCATGTGGGATCTTCCCGGACCGGGGCACGAACCGGTGTCCCCTGCATCGGCAGGCGGACTCTCAACCACTGCACCACCAGGGAAGCCCCCAGATTTTTTTGAGATATAAAAGTCTGTTATTTTATAACAGCCCAAGCAGACCAAGACAGTCTTCCTTGCCAGCACTCAAAGTGTGGAGCCTTCAGATGATCGCTGGTGAGTAAGTTCATCCTAGAATGCCTGCTGTGAGCCCCTCTTCATTACCAAATATCTCCTCCAGACCCCACTAGAGATACTTCTATCCCCTAGGTTTACTTCCTTCATCAGTTCTTCCTCAAAACTCCAATGGAAAAAAGAAAAAAACATTATTACTTAACATTCATAATATTTTTCTTTTCTGTTCTCAATACACAACTTCTCTAATTTCAAGAGGAACAAGCCACAGTTTGCTCTTATTTGAACCAATATTCTCATGCTTACAAATATTGTATGTAAATCTGTTTATCATAGGCTTAGAACTCTCAAGGAGAACTTGCTTTGGGGAGAGATTAATGTATTTTTAAGCAATTATTTCATTTTTTTCAGCAGCGTTTTAGTCAATAATAAGTAAGATCATTCCTGATTATTTGCAATCTCTATGGTATATAGCACTCTTTATGTTATCAGCAATAATAAATATGTAATTATATTTAAATGCTCTCTAGCTATCTTTTTAAGGCTTCCCAGTGCCCCAATTTGTTCAGTTCATTTTAAAAAATACATCCTAAAAAATTATTAGCAGTGGTATAGAAAAATACAATCTTACAATCAAACATCTGTTTGAATCCTGGATCTACCATTAATGCCTGTTTATAGTCAGAAATCTTCAAGCTGAAAATGACAGGAACCCTTTTCAAGCAATCTTAACCAACCTACCCTACTCTCAACCAAAATAGAACTTATTGACTTCCATTTATTCATTCCACAAATTATTGAGCACTCACTCTGTGTCAGGCAATGTACCAGGTGCTGGGGCTTTAGCAGAGAACAAAATCCCTGCCCTCTTAAAGCTTGCATCACACTGGATGGTGGTGAGGAAGGGATCAGAAGGCATGATAAAACATGATGATAAGTGTTGTGAGGAAAAATGAAGCAGGAAAGGGGCTGAGAGAACGACAGTAGTGGCTAGAGAGAATTAGGGAGGGTTGCTGGGGAAAGCCAACAGAGAAAATGGTATCTGAACATGATGATGGTAAGAGAATGAGACCTGAGATTTCCTGCAGAAGACTGTCTCATGCAGAGTAAATAAGCAGTGCAAAGTTCCTTTGTCAGGAGTAGGCCTGGTATGTTTGAGGCACAGTAGAATCAGTATGATAGGGTAAGTGAGGCGGGTAAGAGCTGAGTTTAGTAAACCATTGCCACACTTTGGTATTTAGTCTCATGTGACTATAAAATGATACTTTGGCTGACATATAATAAGATATTGTTAAGACTTTGGCTTTTATTCTCATATGACTCTGATGTCCCAGGATTGAAATCGGCTTTACACCAAGGATTAAAAGGCTATTATCAGGATTTTCTTTATCTCTTGTTGCTGGCTTTGTCTTCTCAGTTGGCAATTTCTCTCTTCAAGTCACACATATGGGAGACAGACCTCAGCAACCCCAGAGCTCACATGTGTCTCAGTGCTAACAATTTCAGAAGGGGAGAGACCTTCCTTTCCTAGTACATATGCATGTAAGTTCTCCCCAAAAGGCTTCAATGGTCCAGGTAGGGTCATGTGTACAGCTCTACAGTGGGAAACCTGGATCAGTTCAATGACAATTTCATCCAAATCACATGAAATAGGAGAGGAGAGTTCTTAAAAGAAACGAGTACAGGGTTTCCAAAAGTTAGAGAGGCCTACTGATACTGTTTAACCATGAATAAGTTACATCATCTCTCCAAGCCTCAGTCTCCTCATCAGGAAATTGGAAAATATCATGCCTACCTCATATGATTGTTGAAACAAATTAGAAAATTTTAGCAAAGTGCTTTCCCTAAATGGCCACTATATGGTACCCATTATTACTATAACTTAGTGAAGATGTCTTTGGAAAGTCTAATATATACAATGAAGCATTAATTAGAGAATTTCAACTGTCCAATTATATTGTAGATTATATTGTATATTTCCAAGGGAAAACGGGATCTTAAAAATTGAAAGCTTTGGGAGAAAGTAAGAACCTATAATAGAGAAGGTCAAAGCTATTTAAATTGATATTATCTGGTCATGGTTATTTAAGAGTACAATGACTTGTTTTCAAGCTATAAATCACAACCGTAATGATAACAGGGACAAATATTTGACACTGGAATTGACTAAAAAACTATTTGTCTACCATAGACTTGGCCTTTATAAGAGTATCTTCTATTGTTCCCTGTAAGGTAGCATCTGACCTAGTGGTTTTGTTTTTCTCCCCTAATAACATTATCTGGATAGTTATGGCCACAGGATTAAAGGTAGTGGACATAGAATTAATGACAAGAGCCTTTGATATCAGGGAAGTTAATTCCCTTTCCCAGATCTCATGTTTCTTATCTATCACATGACTGGGACCAAATACTCCTGGAAATCTCTTTTAGGGGTATGATTCTTCAAATAAAAACTTGCCAGCATTACACTATATTCTACAACAGCCCAACAAGTTCTGGAGAGTTGCTTTTATTGTTAATACATTCTTTTTTCCTGATTTAAGAAAATAAGTTATCTTGGGAACACTTTAATTCTGCATATTGTGAAGAGGGTCAGGTGTTAGCCTGGGCATTAAAAGAAGAAAAATAAAATTCCAACTTTCAGAAGCCAAGTATATACCTAAAGTATTTTGCTTTAGTCCTTCATGGCTGGCTTCTGATTACTTCTAGCTCAGATGATAGAAAGCAATTTTCAGCTAAGTGCTTAACTCCAGTAGTCTGCTTTCACATCTGGACCTCCAGGGCCCTACTTATATATCCCATCATGTAAAGTGTCTCCACAATTCTCTGCCTTTCTTAGAAGAACACATCCTTGGAGGTTTTACATGGCTTTCCATTTCAATCACTCCATTAAGCCCAAAGCTCTGAACTTTCCTTGCTTTTTCTACTTTGTGAACTACTACATTTCTTATGATGAAAGCAGAAAAGAAAAAAATTGAAGTTTCTTGTAATTTAATTTCTGTCACACTAGATGTGTTTATCTGTTTAATAAAAAAAAACAGAGAATTCTAAAGTATGCATTGCTGATCAGTTTACAAACACAAAATGGAATTAAAATAGAGTTGGGCAAAATGACTATGACAAATTCTACACATCACATGTAGGTAGAAACTAAAAATCTATGGATGGTTCTGCATAGATGAACCATATCTTGGTGGAATAAAGATGAGGGTAAAAGAAGGAATTAGCCATGGCTAGTGTATCTTTAAATTAATTTGTTATTTTGGAACCTAGAGCATCCTCATGAGACAACGTTGTGGCTCACATAAAGAGCCACACAGGGACATGATGGTCAATGGTCATTTTTGATTCCCTACAATGAGTGTAAATTTTTCAGAGAAATTATGAAAAAAAAAATCAGAGCATTAATATGAAGTTTTGATGAAGAAATCTGAGGATCTCAGTGAAAAGCTTGGACCAAACTTAGAAACAAGGAAAGACACATAAAAGAATTTTAGTAGAAGGATGTGGCCAAAGGTGAGAACAAAACAATGTCAGTAACATTTAAAATGGAATCTTTATATCAAGATGACTTAATAAATTTTTAAAATATGTTTAATTAAACTGTTTCACAATTAAATTTTAAACTAGGGGAGAAAGTTTGTGTTTTTCCTGTAACTGGGTTTTAAGACATGTATCTTCTTATCAGTAGAAAGTGAAAGAACTACAGATAAACATTTAAAAGAATAATTTCATCATCGCCAGAAATATAAGACAAAAAGGAAGAATTGTAACAGAAAACTAAAGATATTTTTATGTCTCTATAAAAAATGAAATGGATATAATCTGAATTTGAAAAGTAAAAGGTAGTAGGGTAGATCTATAAAGGAAGAAAGGTAATCAATGCAGACAAGTAAATGTTTTGGGGTCAATGGAAGGCTCTCCTAGATACAGCACATATTTAGAGAAATGAATTCCCATTACTAGAGTTTATATGTATACTTAGTTTTACAATGACATAAAGTAGTGCCTTTAAAAAAAAACAAAAACAAAGTAAAAAACCTAATGCTAAAGTTCTAATACAATTAGCAGCAGGCGGAAGGAACTGACTGATTCTGACAAGATAGGAGCAACTTATATAACATCAAATATAAACCTGATAAAATGACAGGCTTAAGTTGTAGAAAAATTTATTTAAAACACTAACTACATTCATTTTGATGTTGCATATTGTGGTCAAGATTTCAGGTAAGTGTGTAAGTTGAAAAACCTCCTGTTTCTCTGATTACACTCATTAAAATGCATCAACAGGTAAACAGGAAATAGCCTACAATTTTTAGATTGCTCATAATGACAGTTGCTTCACTGATTCAGAAAACAGCCTTCAGTTCTAACAATTGCTTAGTTATTTCTTGATGATGATCTCTCTAGAGAGCATTTACTTCCAAATGACTAAATTCAGAACTCAAAGATTCATGTGGCTATAAACCATTAACATAACCCAATATATGGTATAGAGCCTTCTCATTTATGCCTCTCCCCAAAGGAACACCTCAGTCTTAAAATCAACATAGCTTACTATGAAAAGAGCATACACTTTAAAGACTAAATTTATAAAGCCCACCGTTTGCTTTATCACACCTTTGGGAAAACTTGAGAAACTGGTATTTAAAAAAAAAAAAAAGGTTGACCTTAGAAGAGCTTCTTTTAAAATAAGTGCTATTCTACTCCATTCTTACTCCAATATTTAGTTCAAAACTCTGCAGACCTTTTCACTGTTGGGAAATCCCAGAGAGTTTGTATATTTGCCTACATAAGTTATAAAGCTTATTTTGAAATCAGGCAGTATGAAGCCTCCAACTTTGTTCTTCCTGATTTCAAAATATATTACAAAGCTACAGTAATTAAAACAGTATGGTATTTGCACAAAAATAGACAGGTAGACCAATGGGACAGAATAGAGAACCCTGAAGTAATCCCACGCATATATTATCAACCGATCTTCCACAAGGGTGCCAAAAATACACAATGAGGAAAGGACAGTCTCTTCAACAAAAGATACTGGAAAAACTGGGCATCCACATGAAAAGAATGAAATTCAACCCATATTGTACACCATACATAAAAATTCAAAATGGATTAAAGATTAAACACAAGGCTTGAAACTGTGAAACTTACAGAAGAAAACATGGGAGGAAAACTTCATGACATTGATCTTGGCAACGATGTTCTGGCTATGACAACAAAAGCACTGGCAACAAAAACAAATATGGACAGGTGGGACTACATCAAACCAAAAAGCTTCTGCACAGCAAAGGAAATAATCAACAGAGTTAAAAGAATGGGAGAAAATATTTGTGGACCATATATCTAATAAGGGATTCATATGCAAAACATATAAGGAACTCCAGAAACTCAATAGCAAAAAACCCCAAAAAACCCTGACTGAAAAATGTGCAAAAGACTTGAAATATTTCTGCGAAGAAGACATACAAATAGCCAACAGGTATATGAAAGATGCTCAACATCATTAATCATCAGGAAAATGCAAATCAAAACCACAATGAGTGGGCTTCCCTGGTGGTGCAGTGGTTGAGAGTCCGCCTGCCGATGCAGGGGACACGGGTTCGTGCCCCGGTCCAGGAAGATCCCACATGCTGCGGAGCATCTGGGCCCGTGAGCTATGGCTGCTGAGCCTGCGCATCTGGAGCCTGTGCTCCACAGAGGGAGAGGCCACAACAGTGAGAGGCCTGCGTACCACAAAAACAAAACAAATGAACAAAAAAACCCACAATGAGATGTCACCTCATACTTGACAGGATGGCTCTTATCAAAAACTAAACATAGCAAGTGTTGGCAAAGATGTGGAGAAAAGGAAACCCTTGTACATTGTTGGTGGAAATATAAAATGATGAAGCTGCTATAAAAAACAGTATAGACGGGCCTCAAAAATTAAAAATAGAACTATCATATCATCCTGAAATCCTACTTCTGTGGATATATACAAAAGAGTCAAAATCAAGATCTCAAGTAGATATCTGCACACCCATATTCATTTCAGCATTATTCACAATAGCCACGATCTGGAAATGACCTAAATGTCCTTCAGTGGATGAATGGATTAAGAAAAGTGGTATATATATATACAATGGAATATTATTCAGCCTTACAAAAAGGAGATCCTGCCATTTGCAACAACATGGATGAACCTGGAAGACATTATGCTAAATGAAATAAGCCAGTCACAGAAGGACAAATACATCATGATTCTACTTAGATGAGGTATCTAAAACAGTTAAACTCATAGAAACAGAGAGTAGAATGGTCTTCTCCAGGGGGCTAGGGGGAAGAGGAAATGGGGAGTTGTTGTTCAACAGGTATAAAGTTTCAGTTATGCAACATGAAGAAATTCTAGATATCTGCTGTACCACATTGTGCCTATAGTTAACAATTGTGTATTGTGCATTTAAAATTTCGTTAAGAGGGTAGATCTCATGTTAAGTGTTCTTCTCGCAATAAAAAAATAAAAAGTGAAATTGTGAAGATTAAAATACAGCAAAATTCACCATGAAGTAATACAGTTTAGGAACAAAGCTCAAAAAAGGGTATTCTACTTACTTTTTCTCTTATATTTTTGTTAAACACTATAAATTTTATAGAAAGAAATTCTGTTAAGAAATAATTAATGGTAAAAGCTCTAATTGTAACTAATTACTAAAATCAAGGTAGTTTTCCACCAATATTTCCTTCCTTCCTTATAAGTCTTTCTTCAGTGCTTGCAGATACAAGGGAAAAAACAAGCAATGATATTAAAATTCTATACTTAGAATACTCACTATTATAAATGGACAGGATAATTTCCTTTCTATTACCATTGGTTATCTAAGATCTCCAACTCAAACATGGAATTGGGATTTAATAACAGTCTGACATTGCTTCGTCCCACTTTCTCATAGTTATTTCTTGTTGACCTCAAATAACAAAAAGCAAGAGTATTGAATCTGCAGGCTTGCCCTATAAGTGAATGTGTGGAATAAAGCAACTTTTTTCAAGGGACCGAATACATTCTTCATTTTCATGACAAGGTTTCTTGGAAATAAATCAGCATTATAAGACAAGGCAAAAAAGCAAAATAAAACTAAGATGAATGCTTTGCTGCGACAGCACTGACCTTAGATCTGGACAAGTAGCACTCCTCCTGTGCCTCGCATTTCAGAATACCCCCATATGGCAAAGACGAAACACCAAAAGACATTTTTATTCATCTCATAAGTGGATTTTTGTTTTGTATTGTTTGCTTTTCCAGGGTTGGTTTGTTTGGTTAAGTAACTGGCTAATAGATTGAGAGGGTTACTAGAGCTGAAGTGAGCCCCCAGGCCAGAGACTGCAAGGGCGAGCACCTGAATGCAGGGGTAGGGTGTGTGGGGAGAAAATAACAAGTTCTGCCCTGGAAAATTGGGGAATTTATATAAAGTTAGTCCACAAAATCATCAAATTATGGGTCTCAGACTGGGTTCTGCCAACAACCAGACAATTGTGGCCCCCCCAGTTTTCTCCTTTGATGGTCTAGATTGGGGAGGACAACCTGGAAATCCTGCTAGAAAAGAGAAGTGAGTGGATGGTAAATACACTGACCTTGGCTTCTTGAGAAGTTTGCTCTGTCTTGCAGCCAAAATTCAGATGGGTTGAGATCTGAGTCTCAGCCCAGCTTTGCTTTGTCCTGTCCCAGCAGATCCAATTCATTCAGACACGGCAGGAAAGAGCACCTTTGGGCTCCTGGTTATAAGGACCATCACTAGGGAGTAGGCTGGGACTCCTGGGTAGGAACAAGAACAGGGGCATTTATATGAATTGATGTACAACATTCAAATATTTAGGAGTCTGATACAGTGGTCACAGACTCCTCTGTACTTTCAACTGTGTACATGGATGAGCATATTCTGCATTCTGCAGGCAGATTCAGGCAGATGCTGCAGTTTGTCTCTGTCCAACTGTTGTACTTTTCCTACATTCTGATTTCCCATAGTCTTTTTCCCCCCAAAATTAATGAATAGTTTTCTATTTTTTATTCTAATAACTTTTCCTAGCCTACTGTAAAATTTTCCCTACCAAAAAAAGAAACAAATTATATATATATATATATATATATATATATA
>NW_006781997.1:1634793-1640930 GCF_000442215.2 Lipotes vexillifer | reverse complement strand
TTTTTTTTTTCCCACTGTGCCCTTGGCAGTGTCCTGTTCCGTGCAAAAGATAGTAGTCTTCTGGAAGTGCCTTTGAATTGTTGGAGATGCTGAGGAAGTCTCAAAGGGACATGCCTAAGCTGCTTAGACTCGACTCCTCTGTGGAAATTAAACACATATCAGAAAGTCTCAGGCTATTTGTGTGTGGAAGGGTAAGAGTTGGCAGCCTCAATGCCTGTGGTCTCTGACTGGGCACTTCAACCACAGCCTCTCCCTCCATTGCATAGGAAATCTCATAGCAACTTGTAGTTACTTCAACTTAGAAGATGCTGCTGACTCAGACTTTGTACCTTGGCTGATAGTATGGTACTATTTTATCCTTTTTTCCTTATCACATCCTTTTAGATATTTATTGTATTTCTACTTATTTCATTTTCAGTAAAAATGCAGGCAGGAAGCAACATTAAAAGCACTGTAAATTACAGGGATGTGCAGTGAACTGGGAGCTCAGCAGAGAGATTGAACTTGAATTTTCTAAGAGAGACTTCTTGTCAAAATCCTGACTGACAGAAGAAATAGTTAACGTTTGCTTAATGGGAGTAAACATGTACCTATGTGACATTCTTCCATCAAATTAGAATAAGAACATGGCCTGCTTAGAGCTTATCAGCTTAATTTCTACAGAAACTCTTCAAGTGGGTGTTTTTGGTTGTTAGTTTGTTTTTAATTGAAGTTTCAGTGTAATACAATATTATATTAGTTTCAGGAGTACAACATAGTGATTCAAAATTTTTATAGATTATTCACCAAAGTTATTATAACATTACTGACTATATTCCTTGCACTGCACATTACATCCTGTGACTTCTTATATAACTGGTAGTTTGTACCTCTTAATCTCCTTTAACCATTTTGTCCATCCCCCCCCCCAGCCCCTTCCTCTCTGGCAACCACTAGTTTGTTCTCTGTTCTCTGTATCTGTAAGTCTGTTTCTTTTTGCTACATTTTTTAATGCTAAGCTCCAAATAGGAAGCAGTCAGATGAATTAAAAAGTCCGTATTCTCTGTAAAAATTTGTTTGAAGGATCAAGAAACATATTATTGCATGAAGAAATGGATGAGAATTTCCATATTCTTTTAACTTCTAGGAAGCACGGAAAAATATTTAAACTTAAACATTTAAAATTATATTAGTTTTGGTGGTAAGTGCATTTATTTTTATGTGATTAGCATATTTATCAATTTTAAATTGTTTTATATTATCTAAATGGCTTTACTGATGAAACATCAAATCACATTTAAAGGTATATGGGCTATAAATATTTAACTTATTTTAAATTGTTTTGAATAATAAATAATTTGTTAAAACTATAAGCTTCATATTTATTTTCCATTTATTTATTTCTTACATTACTCATAATAAACCTGTCAGGTAGACATTTTCATAGATGAAGAAAGTCAAATTCGGAGAGTTTAAATGACTTGTCCTAGATTACTTAGTAATAGCAAGTAATAAAATCTCCAACATCCAGTTTTCTCTAAATCTAGATTTCAAATAATAATACCATCAGTATTAAAATCAAAAAGAGAAGACATGGCTTTAGAATAAAGTTTACCATGTGACATGTGTCAACAAAAATGTCTGAGACGTCAAGTTTTCTCAATTTTTTGCAAGTTTTTATTTTATAGCCTAACAGAATCCATTTCAATGACTGTATAAAGTGTTTTATTTCTTATTTAATTAGTCCAACTAAAGAAATAAAATTAATAAAATACATTATGTGTATCTTGAATCTAGATGATGAAAATAATTATTATCATAATACTTTCCATTTTGTCAAATTTCTAAAATCCATGGTTTTAAAAAGCAACAAACTTTAACTTTTATTGTTTTATAAAGAAAAAGGGACTAATGACTTGCATATTATCATGTATACTGTATCTATTTATGTGTGGTACATAAATATGTGGTTCAGTAAAAGCAACCAAAACATGATTATTCTCTCTCATCAAGTAGTAAATATTTCTGGTTTTGGATAAACCTATCTTTAACCCCCAAGCAGTTACAGACGGCTGATTCTTGCTGAGACAAGTGAAAATCCTTTCTTTTTAGGAAAAAACTGACTTTTCTCCCTTCAGCATTTCCTAATCCAAAGCAGGTCATGGTGTTTATGCTCCCATACTACATATTAAATGAGATAAAAGAGGATTTATCTTCTTGTGTCACCTTTTTATGAAAACATATTTATAGCTTAGTAAATGTTGTTAATATATTCTTATTAACCTAGTGGAAGTTTTGATAACAATTTTAAAACTTTCATGAAGGTTTTTAAAAGTCTAATGTATCTGTTTACCCTTTATACCTTATCCTTTTCTTTCCTTCTTTTAAAACTTTTTTTTCATGTATGTTTTACAATTTGCTAATATTTGACTTCATGGCCATTCAAATACCACTTAGCCAAATCTTTTCATATAACTTGCAAATATTTTTCAAACTCGTTAACTATATGTGTTTTGGTTTGGAATGCTATAATAAATATAAAATTCTCGAAAATATTTAATCATACAAAGACTTTTGACTTGTGAAATAGTATACTTTTGCACCATCATAACATAAGCATCACTATTGACCAAATAATGTTTGTTTCAAAAAATGTGTCATACGTATCTACGTGGAGGTGAACATATCAGACAATTTTATTTGGCTTAGAAACTGAATTCCAAGTATCTTGAAGAAAGGTGAAAAAAATCTAATGCTGTTAAAAATCCAACACTATGTTTCTGCTATGTGTCATTCACTTTCCTAACTACATGCATTGATACCAGTTGCAAGGGCAGGCCTTAGGCAACTAGAGAAGTGGCTGTTTTTTGATGTTGTTGCCCTCCTACGTGCCCTCTCAGGCTTCGCCATTGCCTCAAATCTACAGCTAGTCTCCGTCTGGCGCCTTTATTTGCTCCCTTGTGTGGGAACTTCCATGTCCTACAGCACACATTCAGGGTCTAAGAAGTCAGCTAGTAAATTAGCTTAATTCATTAGATTTTACTAAAGGCCATTTGGAGAAATACTCCCATGAATTATACATATATAAGCAGTATACTTTCATTTTAACTTGGTCTCCTACAGATACTGTCCACATATTTAATATTTACTGACGACTAAAGATTTCAGCAACCTTAAAGAAAATCTAATTCTGGGTCTGGCAGTGGGAGCTTAGCTTTGTTGTTCTGTACATTTCCTCTCAGTCTTTCCTCCCCAAAACTGCCCACAAAGCCTCAAAATTCTAAAGCGGGTTTATTTGCATTTGTACAAGCTATCATTTATGTATCTAAACATAATGAAAGTCAACAAAATGAGCTTCAACTTGGTTACTTCCTGAAGCTAAAGACCATCTAACTTATCTCTGTAACCTCACTACCTAGCATAACACATGTGGCACAATGGATGCTTGATATAGTTTTGTTGAATGAATGAATAAGTAAATGTACAAATGAGTAAATGAATAAATGAAGAGACATTATAATCCATGGATATAGAAAGTATGTCTGTGATCTCTAATATATCCAATAGCTTACATTACTAGGAACTTACTTACCTACAGCTGAATATAATTTAAACCGTATTCAAAAAAAGGCCTTGGTCACACATATTTTTTGGATTGGGGAAATGGACCCTCAAATTTCATACACGGTTTGAAGAGGTCATCAGAAAACACTGATGTGTTCAATCACCCTCGATCATATCTAATAAATGTTTTGCCCATTATCTACCCTCATTGCAGTGTTTAAACACTGAGAAAAAAATAATTTTGTATAAATGCATATGCATTAAATCTTTATACATATATATATATATACATTCAAGGTGCATATTCAATAATGCATATATTCTAATAACTCTGTTAGTAATTAGAGAAATGAAATGGAATATTAATATCTCTCAGACATTTAAAAAACTATATAACAACAAGAAACTAAAGCTTAATTCCTTCCTCTCTTTCTACAGATAAGGAAACAAGAATTTAAATGGGTACAGTGATTTCCTCAGAACTACACAGGTAAATAACAGAGATCAATATGTTCCCTATTATCCTGAATCCCAAATCAGTGCCCTCTTAATTAAAAGATGATACTTAGCTCTATAGCAGTGTTCTAAAATTATTATGTAAAATAATTTTATTTATTTAAAAGAGGGCATTTTGGGAGTGAAATCCACAAGATCTCAAAATACTACACTAATGACAGAGCTTAAGTGTGGCAATCTTGAGTAAGTTGCATTAAAATTGTACCATTCCAGATATTAAATAATTCATTCATTTTAGTAAATATTTATTGACCCTACTTTGAGTTAGGCATTCAATATAGAAATTAATATGAAACTATCTTTTGCTTTAAATAACTCACAACTTAGTGAGATGACATGTGTATCAACAGATAAATCATAGAACAATGTCATAAGAAATGAATCTGAGTTACAAGCAGAATAGGGGGAACAAAACGTAAAATCTTATAAGATATCTTTATAATTCAGAGATGCTCTGCTCTTACAGAACTTAGCTGTATTTGGCCAAATTAAGAGTGAAGAGTACAGTTCTCCACATTGTTAAATCTGACCAAGACTTCTGACTCCAACTGCAAAGAGTGAAGGTGCGATACAAAGTTAGAGAAAAGAGTCTACCAAAGACAACTCTCACTTCTGACATCAAATGCAAGTTTGATGGTTTCCCCAAAACACCCATAGGTTTGATAATTCCCTAGAAAGGCTCACAGAACTCAGTGAAACCTATTATACTCATAGAATACATTTATTGCAGGGAAAAGATATAAATTAGAATCAGGCAAAAGAAGATATGCATAGGCCAGAATCTAGGAGGATTCCAACACAAAGCTTCTGTCGTCCTCAAGAAACATCACCCTCGGGCTTCCCTGGTGGTGCAGTGGTTGAGTCCGCCTGCCGATGCAGGGGACACGGGTTCATGCCCCAGTCTGGGAAGATCCCACATGCCACGGAGCGGCTGGGCCCGTAAGCCATGACCACTGAGCCTGCGCGTCTGCAGCCTGTGCTCCACAACGGGAGAGGCCACAACAGTGAGAGGCCCGTGTACCGCAAAAAAAAAAAAAGAAAAGAAAAAGAAACATTACCCTCTCACATTAATACGTGATAATATGTATGAAATATTACCAACTCAAGAAGCTCTGGTTGTCAGTGCTTGGTTGTCCAGAGCCTATACTGATTGACTGATTCATGGGATTGGACTCATCTCTAGAACCACATTCCAACTCCTCCAGGAGACCCAGGCTAACCTCACATGGCCCAAGTCCCCAAACCTCTAATCATGTGATTGGTGTTTCTGGAATAGCCAGCCCCCTAAGAATATTGGTTGTGTATGGCCCCACCCTGAGTCATCTCTTTACTAGGTGTGGTCCCATGATGAACAACAGGAATAACAAAGACACTTGGGATACTTCCCAGGAGCTGAAAACAAAGGAAAGACCTCTCTTTAGGCAAGACTAAATTAATTATGACTGAGAACTGTATGTAATTTATAGATAATCCAAAGCATTTTTCATTCTATAACCTGTCAAATCTAATCTCTAATTAAACATTTTATTCATGAATCTGAGTAGGTAAAATTATTGTCATGGTGTGAAAGGAGAATCAAAATGAGGTTGGTATTGCTAAGAGAGCCCTCTAAAACAGAGCCAGGAGGCTGTTGAGGAAGTGTGACTCATGCACATCTCAGCCTGAATGGAATCTGACATTTGACCACTTATTGTCTTAATGCAGGCACCCAGAACATCTACCTGCCCAATGTTTCAGAAACTCAAGATACTTATTGGACCCTTACCCCAAATAATTTGACTACCTATCCCTTAAAGACAAATATTTCTTTTCTTGCTTCAGAGTCAATCATAATTGTCGTCAGACAACTTTGGCAGCCTTGTGATTTTTGCCTTTATAAGCCCCTGACTCTTTCTCTCCCCTGAAATACTCTTTCGGTTTTACCTGAATCTGTCTCCTGAATTGCAATTCCTAAGACCCCAAATAAACTCTTTCTTATTTGCAGTCTTCGATGTTTTCTTGCTCAACAATGGGATTCTTCTCATTTCTTTCAAAACATCGTCAAACGAAGATGTCTCCAAATAGAGAAAGATGCAAAA